>NC_059219.1:10670613-10738113 GCF_020615455.1 Coregonus clupeaformis
TGCTCTGCTCGGCTCTAATTACTCTGCCAGCTGCGCTGCATTACCCACTAACCTCTCCCAGTATTTAAAGTCCCGTCTTTCAGCTCTCCTTTGTCAGATCGTCTGCAAAGCTCACACCCGGAACCTGTGTGCTCGCGCTTCTGGCTCACCCTTGTTTTGTGACCCCGGACCTGCCTGATTCTTGGATACTCTTCTGCCCCAGGAAAACCAGACCTGCTCTCTGCCATTACGACTCCTGACTACTCTTCGACCCCGGTAACTCTGACCAGCCTTCTGCCTTGCTACAACGTATTTGGATTTCCCTTGAACTGTACTTCTGCCTTGTTTCATCCGCCCCGTTGTGTCTGTGTTTCCTCCCCCAGGACTTCTGGACCACCAACCACCGGCGTCATCGGACGCATCGCTGCCACTGGGGGGGCACAGACCCAGCACATTGGACGGGATAACCCCTGGAGCCTTCACTCACTCCCTACTTCCCTTTTCCCTTAAGTTTTAATAAACTTTCTGGTGTGACGCAATTGTGGTCCTCTTGTCGTCTGTCTGAACCGTGACAGTACGATCTGACCATCATGGACTCAGCGCACACTTCCCCCGACATGGAAACCGAAGAACCTGAGCAACCCACCGCCATGCTACGCCTGGAACACACTGAGAGAGAGCTAGGTCGCATGAGCGGCGACATCACCTCTCTGCTTCAGGTCGGCCACCAACAGCATCAGCAGTTCCAGCAGCACCAGCAGCAGTCCCAGCAGCAGCAACAACAACTCGCCAGGATCATCCAACTCCTCACCAACCTTACCCCAGCCAGTCTGCCCACCAGCCCTGCCTCCGAGTTACCTGCCCCGGTCATTTCAGCCGCTGCCCCGGAACCCAAGATTGGAAACCCCGAGCGGTTCAACGGCGATTCTACCCAGGTCCGGCCATTCCTGACTAGCTGCCGACTTCAGTTCTCCTTGCAGCCAAGGACCTTCGCCACGGAGGGGGCTAGGGTCGGGTATGCCATCACTCACCTGACGGGCCGAGCTCGACTCTGGGGAACAGCAGAGTTCGAACGTCAAACCCCCGCATGTGCAACCTTCGACCTGTTTGCTGAGGAGATGCTGAAGGTGTTTGACCTGGATTCACCAACCGCAGAGGCGTCTCGTGAACTGTTCAGTATTCGACAAGGCAGACGTACAGTCGCAGACCATTCCATCGACTTCCGAACCCTGGCAAGACGAAGTTCTTGGAACACACCATCGTTGGTGGACGCGTTCTTCCATAGCTTGGCTGACTATATCAGGGCCGAGTTGGTCTCCCATGAACTGCCTTCCACTCTTGATGAAGCCATCGCACTGACTGTCCGGATCGACAGAAGGATACAGACCCGTCGTCGTGAGAGGGGCGCCAAGGTCCACCAACTACCGGCATTCGGAGAGATCCGACTGGGCTCCTGTCAGCTACTGCCACTCACCCAAGTCAGCTTGATCAGTCTGAGCCTATGGAGATTGGGCGAGCCTCTCTCACTCCTGCAGAGCGCCAGCGCCGCTTCACCTCAAACCTCTGCCTCTATTGTGGAGGTGATGGACATCGTGTGGTAACCTGCCCTTTAAAAGCCGAAGCTCACCGGGCATAGGGGGAGTCCGGTTGAGCTCAATGACCATCCAGTCCTCCGACCGCAAACCCTTGCTGCAAGTTCACCTCCGCCTCTCTGACTCTACTCACACCCTGGCTGCTCTGGTGGATTCTGGCGCCGAAGCCAACATAATGGACATCAAGCTGGCACGCCAACTGGGACTGGAGAACCTCCGTTTGACACCTCCTATTCCTGCCCGGGCACTGGACGGACACTTACTCGGATCGGTCACTCATGTCACGGCCCCGGTCTTGATGGGTCTGTCCGGAAACCATCAAGAGACTATCCAGTTTCACCTGCTCCCCTCTCCAGGCCAACCCCTCATCCTGGGTTACCCATGGCTCCGCCGGCACAAACCTCAGCTCGACTGGGTGACCGGGGTGATCAGGGAGTGGGGGAGAGGACTGCCACCGAACCTGCCTGCTTGCTGCCGCACTACCCTCGGCCAGTACCTACTAACTCCGCCCCTGACCTCTCCCATGTCCCAGAATGCTACCATGGTCTCAGAGAAGTGTTTAACAAAGCAAGAGCCACATCTCTGCCCCCTCACCGACCGGTACGACTGTGCCATCGACCTCCTCCCTGGAACAGCCCCTCCAAGGGGCCGTCTTTATTCGTTGTCTGCTCCTGAAAGAAGGTCCATGGAGGACTACATCAATGACTCTCTGTCCACAGGATTGATCCGTTCATCTTCATCTCCGGCTGGTGCTGGCTTCTTCTTTGTGGGGAAGAGGGACGGATCTCTTCGCCCCTGCATCGACTACAGGGGACTCAACGACATCACAGTGAAAAACCGTTACCCTCTCCCTCTGCTCACCTCTGCTTTTGAGTTGCTCCAGGGAGCCACTGTTTTTACCAAGTTGGATCTCAGAAACGCTTACCACCTAGTGCGGATCCGGGGAGGGAGATGAATGGAAGACCGCATTCAATACACCAACAGGCCACTACGAGTATCTGGTTATGCCTTTTGGCCTCACCAATGCTCCTGCTGTGTTCCAGGCTCTAGTGAATGATGTACTGCGGGACATGTTAAACAAGTTTGTCTTCGTTTACCTGGATGACATCTTAATCTACTCCAGAAACCTGTCTGAACACACCCGCCATGTCCAGCAAGTCCTTCATCGTCTTCTGGAGAATTCCCTCTACGCCAAGGCAGAGAAATGTGAGTTTCACGTCAAGACAGTGGCCTTCCTGGGGTACATAGTGGCAGAGGGAAGTATCCAAATGGATCCTGCCAAAGTATCAGCAGTCACGTCATGGCCAGTTCCGGAGAACAGAAAGAAGCTGCAACAGTTTCTGGGGTTTGCTAACTTCTATAGAAAGTTTATCCGGAACTACAGTACCGTTGCTGCCCCTCTCACTGCTCTAACCAGCACCAAGCAACCCTTCACCTGGACCCCAGCAGCCGACAAGGCCTTCAGTACCCTCAAGGTAAGGTTCACCTCCGCTCCCATCCTCCAGATGCCTGACGTGGACCGGCAATTCATTGTGGAGGTGGACGCCTCGGATGTGGGAGTTGGTGCTGTGATTTCTCAGTGGGCTGCGGAGGATAGGAAGCTCCATCCCTGTGCCTTTTTCTCACGTCGGTTGTCCCCCTCTGAGTGCAATTACGACATAGGGAACCGAGAGCTGCTGGCTGTGAAGCTTGCCTTGGAGGAGTGGCGTCACTGGCTGGAGGGGTCCACCATTCCATTTCTCGTTTGGACCGATCATAAGAACTTGGAGTACATCCGCACGGCCAAACGGTTGAACTCCAGGCAGTCCCGCTGGGCCCTGTTCTTCACCAGGTTCAATTTCACTCTGTCATACCGGCCTGGATCACGCAACACCAAGCCAGACGCCCTCTCCCGTCAATTCCAGAAGGATGACAACCCCTCCAAGGATCCTGTGTCGATTCTGCCAGGTCCCTGCATCGTAGCAGCTCTGACCTGGGCTGTTGAGGAACAGGTGCTGGAAGCTCTCCGTAACCAGCCCGGTCCCAGCACTTGCCCAGCTGACCGCCTTTTTGTCCCCGAAAACCTAAGGTCCCAGGTCGTTCAGTGGGGACATGACTCCCGCCTAGCTTGTCACCCGGGCTCCACCCGCACTTACAACCTGCTCGCCCAGAGGTTCTGGTGGCCCGCTCTGAGAAAGGATGTACGGGAATTCGTCCAAGCCTGCCCCATCTGCAACCAACACAAGTCATCCTGCCAGCCCCCAGCCGGATTGCTGCAGCCCCTGCCTGTGCCCAGACGTCCCTGGTCTCACATCGCCCTTGACTTTGTCACGGGGCTGCCCCCTTCAAGGGGCAAGACCGTCATTCTCACCATAGTTGACCGATTCAGCAAGATGGCACACTTCATTCCCCTCCCCAAGCTCCCAACCGCCAAGGAGACCGCCCAGGTGGTCCTGGAACACGTCTTCCGGATCCACGGACTGCCAAAGGATGTAGTTTCTGACCGTGGTCCACAATTCTCCTCCGCTTTTTGGAAGGAGTTCTGTCACCTGCTGGGAGCCACAGTCAGTCTGACTTCCGGATTCCATCCCCAATCCAATGGGCAGTCAGAGCGGGCAAATCAGGAGCTCGAGAAGGCACTGCGATGCATGACTTCACGCAACCCCCACTCCTGGTCGCAGCAATTGACATGGGTGGAGTACGCACACAATTCTCTGACCTGCTCTGCCATCGGTATGTCCCCTTTCCAATGTGTTTATGGATACCAGCCTCCTCTATTTGCCAGTCAGGAAGGGGAGGTTACTTGCCCATCTGCACTTGCGTTTGCCCGTCGATGTCGCCGCACCTGGTCACAGGCCCGAGCCACACTTCTCAGATCCGTTGCCAGCTACACTACCGGGGCCAACCGTCGGAGAATCCCTGCTCCCACCTACCATGTTGGTCAAAGGGTGTGGTTGTCATCTAGGAACCTGCCACTCAGGGTGGAGTCGCAGAAGTTGGCACCTCGGTTCATTGGCCCATTCCCTATCATAAGAGTGATTAGCCCAACTGCTGTCCGGCTCCAACTGCCTAATTCCATGAGGGTGCACCCCACTTTCCATGTGTCTAAGATTAAGCCCATTCATGAGAGTCCGCTGGTCCCTGCTGCGCCTTGTCCTCCTCCTCCACGGCTCGTCGATGGTGGTCTGGTTTACACCGTCCGCCGCCTGCTTCGGTCCAGACGGAGGGGTAGGGGTCTCCAGTACCTCATTGACTGGGAGGGCTATGGACCTGAGGAAAGGACCTGGGTGCCAGCTAGTCGGATTGTGGATAGGACTCTCATCACCGCCTTCCACCAACGGCATCCTGATCAACCTGCAATCCGTAGGGGCCGCCCCAGAGGGATCCCTAACCGTCCTGCCCGCTCGGCTTCCTGTCCTGTGCCTGATCCTGTCTCGGGACCTGTCCCATCTCCCGACCACGGCCCTCCGGCTTCCTCCGAGGATGAGGGCGTTCGCTCGGACCGTTCGGAGGAGTTCTAGCCCTCCTCGGCTCCCCTCCTCCCGCCCGGCGTGGTGATGCTCTTGGGACTTCTGGGGCCGTCCCTTGGGGGGGTTCTGTCATGAGCCCTCTCACTCCACCGGGTTACCACCTTAATGTGTTTCCACTATCTTCCACTCTGCTCATCTCTCTCTCTCTACTCAGCCTAACGAGCTCCACCTGTTCCTGCTCTGCTCGGCTCTAATTACTCTGCCAGCTGCGCTGCATTACCCACTAACCTCTCCCAGTATTTAAAGTCCCGTCTTTCAGCTCTCCTTTGTCAGATCGTCTGCAAAGCTCACACCCCGGAACCTGTGTGCTCGCGCTTCTGGCTCACCCTTGTTTTGTGACCCCGGACCTGCCTGATTCTTGGATACTCTTCTGCCCCAGGAAAACCAGACCTGCTCTCTGCCATTACGACTCCTGACTACTCTTCGACCCCGGTAACTCTGACCAGCCTTCTGCCTTGCTACAACGTATTTGGATTTCCCTTGAACTGTACTTCTGCCTTGTTTCATCCGCCCCGTTGTGTCTGTGTTTCCTCCCCCCCCCAGGACTTCTGGACCACCAACCACCGGCGTCATCGGACGCATCGCTGCCACTGGGGGGGGGCACAGACCCAGCACATCGGACGGGATAACCCCTGGAGCCTTCACTCACTCCCTACTTCCCTTTTCCCTTAAGTTTTAATAAACTTTCTGGTGTGACGCAATTGTGGTCCTCTTGTCGTCTGTCTGAACCGTGACAGGTTGTGGGTTTGATTCCCACGGGGGGCCAGTATGAAAAATGCATGCACTCACTAAAACTGTAAGTCGCTCTGGATAAGAGCGTCTGCTAAAATGTAAATGTAATCAGACTGTGATAATGGTTTTCACAGACTAAGTAAAATGACAGGCTACAAATGACTCTCCCTGCAAACAGTAATGAGTTGTTAGGACATCCCCAGGTCACCTAAAGTTGTCAGGACGTGGTGTCATGGTCCCCTTGAGGTTTTGTCTAAGTCCCAGGGACTTATGAACCTCGACAGATTTTGTGGCACAGCAGAAAGATCAGCATACCATAAATCCAGAGCTTGTGAGTTCAAATCCCAGGTGGGGTCATATTGATAAGTCAGTACTAAGTTATAATGTCAAATGTAATCATAATGTAATTGATTAAAGATTTTTACACTATTTTAGCTGAACAGCGTACCACTTACCTTAGAATCCCCATACAATACAGCGGCAGGTAGTCTAGCGGTTAGGTAGCCTAGCGGATAGGTAGCCTAGCGGATAGGTAGCCTAGCGTTTAGGTAGCCTAGCGAATAGGTAGCCTAGCGTTTAGGTAGCCTAGCGGATAGGTAGCCTAGCGGATAGGTAGCCTAGCGTTTAGGTAGCCTAGCAGATAGGTAGCCTAGCGTTTAGGTAGCCTAGTGAATAGGTAGCCTAGCGTTTAGGTAGCCTAGTGGATAGGTAGCCTAGCGTTTAGATAGCCTAGTGGATAGGTAGCCTAGCGGATAGGTAGCCTAGCAGTTAGAGCATTGGGCCAGTAACTTAAAGATTGCAGGTTTGAATACTTGAGCCGACAAAGTGAAAAATCTGTTGATTTGCCCTAGAGCAAGGCACATAACCCTAATTTGCTCCAGGGGGTGACGGACGTACTATGGTTGACCCTGTAAGCAACACATTTTACTGCAGCTACCCAGTGTATGTGACTATACAACATATTATTTTGTTTCATTATTATTTTTTTTAATTTTTAGTCATTTAGCAGACGCTCTTATCCAGAGCGATTTACAGTTAGTGAGTGCATACATTTTCATACTGTCTCCCCGTGGGAAACGAACCCACAACCCTGGCGTTGCAAGCGCCATGCTCTACCAACTGAGCTAAACGGGGCCATTTCATTACTTTACTCATAATGCTTTGGGACACCTGGGACCATCACGTGACAAAAACCTCCAGGGGACCATGACACAACGTCCCAAGAACGTCTTCGGGGACGTCCCAGGGACCAACCGGGAACTACACAAAACCTCCTGGAGACCATGACACAACATCCCAAGAATGTCCTAAAATTACACGGTCCTCAGTGATGTCCTGGGAATTTACAGGGAACTAGACAAAGGTCCCCCGGAGAAAGTTCCCTTGGGACCATTACGCAATGTCCTAAGGACTAGTAAAATGAAAGTCCCGAGAACATCCTAAAAAGGTCCTGACATGGTCCTCATGGTCCTCCTGGGAACGTACCATAGACATTAAAACCAGTTGATAGTGATAGCGCTGACGTCATCCACGTATTCTTATGGAAAACTCCCAATGGCGCATGAAGCCGGAAGTTTTTGAATTTGAAGTGTGCCATATTGCTCAATAGCGTACCACAGTATGAGTCATAATACCTATAAAACCTAGCAGTCAAACAAGGAAATGGTTCCAATCGTTTTTCCACCATTCATTTTTCCCACAAGGGATTTTAGAAACACTTAAAATAAGGCCTGTGTTTCATGTAGGCTTACCCTGGCATGACGTTTTGATAACCGTGTAAATCTTTCTAGGACAAGATGACTTCTATCAATATGGTCGCCTGTATTTACCCCCCCAATAAATTAAATGCTAATTAGCTGCTAATGTGGCTATCATAAAGAATTACAAATGCCATGATTTTGTATTTTCCGTATTTGGTATTTTATTAGGATCCCCATTAGCTGTTGCAAAATAAGCAGCTACTCTTCCTGGGGTCCACACAGAACATGAAACATGACATAATAGAGAACATTAATAGACAAGAACAGCTCAAGGACAGAACTCACAAACTATCTAGGTCAAATAGGGGAGAGGCGTTTTGCTGTGAGGTGTTGCTTTATCTGTTTTTTGAAACCAGGTTTGCTGTTTATTTGAGCACGAGACTGCCGAATCGATGCAAAGGTAAGAATCTCTGGATTAAATGTTGGCTAAATTTAATAATGAATAAATTGGCTGAATTTCTTTAAATTTACAATTCTGTGAACTGTCTTTTGCAAGTTTTAAATTAACACAATACCTGTTAGCAAAGGTGTCAGCTAGAGATGACTTGCAGGAGCTTGCAGGGATTTGTAGTCTTGCATGAGGTCTACTTTGATGCTAATTTGCATTTTTTTATCTGAGAGTAAATAGAGCAGAATATATTGATAAAAGTCACCTTGTCCGAGAGAGATTTACATGTTTATCAAAACGTCACGTCAGGGTAAGCCTACACGAAACACAGCCATTATTTGTAAGTGTTTCTAAAATTCCCTATGGGAAAAATGAATGCCGCAAAAACGATTGGAAGCAGTTCCCAGTTTGCCCGCTAGGTTTTATGGGTATTATGACACCTCGACTGTGGGTCTCTATGGGGCTGAATGGCACCAGAAAATAGCTAAGGATCATGGTGAATGTGGCCATCACTAGCATTATCGTTGACGTGGTCGTTTTCATCCTGCCTGAGAGTGTCAACTGGGAGCCTCCTCGTAGCCTGCCAGGCCGTGATTGGTCCTGTGTGATGACAAATGTAGTAGTCATAATGGATCACTGTTTGTAGCAAACTTTTAAATAATTCACATCGAACTTGATCATAATAAACTAATTTTAGAGCCCAAACGGCCAAAACATTTTTGAGGATTTGGCCATTCTGGTGAGCGTAACTTACAAAGGCTTTCTAGTGTTTGGGTTAAGTGCCTTGCTCAAGGGCACATTGACAGATTTTTCACCTAGATGGCTCTGGGATTCTAACCAGCATCACGCTTGTAACGTGCTGACCTGGTCCTCAGTGATGACCAACTGGCAAGTGTCTTCACTGACATTTTCAACATGTCCCTGACTGAGTCTGTAATACCAACATGTTTCAAGCAGACCACCATAGTCCCCGTGCCCAAGGACACTAAAATAACCTGCCTAAATGACTACCGACCCGTAGCACTGACGTCTGTAGCCATGAAGTGCTTTGAAAGGCTGGTCATGGCTCACATCAACACCATTATCCTAGAAACACTAGAACCACTCCAATTTGCATACCACCCCAACAGATCCACAGATGATGCAATCTCTATTGCACTCCACACTGCCCTTTCCCACCTGGACAAGAGGAACACCTACATGAGAATGCTATTAATTGACTACAGCTCAGCATTCAACACCATAGTGCCCTCAAAGCTCATCACTAAGCTAAGGATCCTGGGACTAAACACCTCCCTCAGCAACTGGATCCTGGACTTCCTGACGGGCCGCCCCCAGGTAGTAAGGGTAGGTAACAACACACCTGCCACGCTGATCCTCAACACGGGGCCCCTCTGGGGTGCGTGCTCAGTCCCTTCCTGTACTCCCTGTTCACCCATGACTGCATGGCCAGGCATGACTCCAACACCATCATTAAGTTTGCCGACACAACAGTGGTAGGCCTGATCACCGACATACGATGAGACAGCCTATAGGTAGGAGGTCAGAGACCTGGCCGTGTGGTGCCAGGATAACAACCTCTCCCTCAACGTGACCAAGACAAAGGAGATGATTGTGGACTACAGGGGAAAAAAAGAGGACTGAGCACGCCCCCATTCTCATCGACGGGGCTGTAGTGGAACAGGTTGAGAGCTTCAAGTTCCTTGGTGTCCACATCACCAACAAACTATCATGGTCCAAACACACCAAGACAGTCGTGAAGAGGGCACGACAAAGCCTATTCCCCCTCAGGAGACTGAAAAGATTTGGCATGGGTCCTCAGATCCTCATAAAGTTTTACAGCTTCACCATCGAGAGCATCCTGACTGGTTGCACCACCGCCTGGAATGGCAACTGCTCGGCCTCCGACCGCAAGGCACTACAGAGGGTAGTGCATACGGCCCAGTAGATCACTGGGGCCAAGCTTCCTGCCATCCAGGACCTCTATACCAGGCGGTGTCAGAGGAAGGCCCTAAAAATTGCCAAAGACTCCAGCTACCCTGACTGTTCTCTCTGCTACCGCACGGCAAGCGGTACCGGAGCGCCAAGTCTAGGTCCAAAAGGCTTCTCAACAGCTTCTACCCCAAAGCCATAAGACTCCTGAACAGCCAATCATGGCTACCCGGACTATTTGCTCTGCCCCCCCACCCCCACCCCATCTTTTTACGCTGCTGCTACTCTGTTAATTATTTATGCATAGTCACTTTAACTCTACCCACATGTACATATTACCTCAACTACCTCAACTAGCCGGTGCCCCCGCACATTGACTCTGCACCGGTACCCCCCTGTATATATAGCCTCCCTACTGTTATTTTATTTTACTTCTGCTCTGTAAGTAAGCATTTTACTTACGGTAATGTCTACACCTGTTGTAGACATTGTTTTGATTTGATTTGAACTTAGATGGCTTCAACGCATCTTTTTGCTACCATTTGTACTTCATAAACTATAAAGCTTGTTGTATCCCCATTCATTTCAATTGCAGAATGCAGGCTTCAACATTCTAAACTGTAGTCACTGCCACAAAACTTTCAGAATGTTCAACTAAAACATTTTGAGAGTTTAAAAATGATATAGTACTCACTCTAGCCTACTATACCAGCCCACTATAACCCACTATAATAACTCACCTACAAACCATCCCAAAATAGGTCACTATGACTACCTCATAGGCTATGAAAACCCTATTACTACAATAATATCATGTTTACACCCACTCCCCCGCTCCGGCGCGATGTTGCCGGTTTACTAACCACCAGACCTGGCAACCCTCATTACGCACACCTGGCAACCCTCATTACGCACACCTGGCAACCCTCATTACGCATACCTGGCAACCCTCATTACGCTACCTGGCAACCCTCATTACGCATACCTGGCAACCCTCATTACGCATACCTGGCAACCCTCATTACGCACACCTGCGACCCATCATGAGGCACACCTGGACTCCATCACGACCCTGATTACTCCCCCTTTATTTAGCACTCCCTAGCATCACTCTTCAGGCAGTATTGTTTCTGTGTTCATGTCCAAATGTGCTCTTGTTTTGTATCGCTCTATGTTCGTTATTATTATTAAACTGACCACCTGCTTCCTGACTCCCGCATCATCGTTACACATTACTACTACTACTACTATTTCAAAACCATAAAAACTTCTTAAGTCTAGCAAGCACATCACAACATGTACTTTAGTCCTTTTCTAGTTAGCATTAAGATGCTGTGAAAAGAGGTAGTTAGCTATTTAGCATTTAGATGCTGTGGAAACAGGTAGCTAGCTAGTTAGCATTAGGATGCTGTGAAAACAGGTAGCTAGCTAGCATTAAAGATGCTGTGGAAACAGGTAGCTAGCTAGTTAGCATTATGATGCTGGGAAACAGGTGGCTAGTGTTGTGTCATTGAGCCTAAGAGTGGATAACTCATGACATTCCATACCAAGAATTACAGATCCTGTAATTGACATAGCCCCTGGTGAGCCTATCACAAGAAAAACAACTGTTCTTTCCCAACACCCTGTTACGACTTGGAAAGGTCTGCTGAGTGTCAGGAGGCAGTCAGCAAAGCCCTTCTACACCCTTAAGCACCCAGTGGGGGTCAAATGGAGACATTTTGACTATTTGCATGTGTTAAACACAACTCGTCAACCAAGCATCCAGGCGCCAACTGGGTTGACTCTCAGGAAGAGACCTTTCAGAATGAGAACATAGTAACTGACTGTTGATTGAGACTACTGTTGATATAAGTATTAATGGTATAATGGTTAATGATAACTACACTAGATTTAATGAAAGGGACATCTACGTACAAAAATCCTTAATTGTGCCCCTACTCTATTAATTTGGATAGGATAACCAAATTAATTATTATAAATGACATCAATTAATTATTCCAGTAATTAATCAATAAATGATCTTGAATATCCATAGCCAAAGTCAAAACACTAGCTAGTTAGCAGCAAGATTCTGTAAAAACAGGTAGCTAGCTAGTTAGCAGTAAGATGCTGTAAAATCAGGTAGCTAGTTAGTTAACATTAAGATGCTGTAAAAACAGGTAGCTAATTAGTTAACATTAAGATGCTGTAAAAACAGGTAGCTAGTTAGTTAACATTAAGATGCTGTAAAAACAGGTAGCTAGTTAGCATTAAGGAAAGTGCTTATTTCCAGTGTGAGTGGTGTGATTCCAAATTGTGATCAGTATAGCCCCTCATTGTGCTTCTTGTGTTTCCCTACCAGCTGCTGTCGGGGGACACCGACTCGACACCGAAAACTTCGGAACTCAAGAACTCGGATATCTGTGTCAACACCTGCTTCCAACTAGCCAGTCTGCTAGCTAGCTAGGTTGCAATGGAGCCCGCTTCTCCTGGAATAGCTAGCGAACGTTTCCAGCGCTGTAGAAGTAGTGTTTATTACTCTCTTGTCTAAGACAATATTGACAATCCAGAGTTCCAATGTGGCAATTGTTTGCTAGCGGAGGATTACATGAATGAGGTGGCTATGTTTAGCGAACAAATCTCAATTCTGCGGGAACATATGGGGAAAACGCAAATTGGAACTTTCTCGTTCTCAACTCCTATGGCTGGACGTCGCTCAGGCTTGATGGATGTTTCCCCGTCTTGTCATCTGTCCCTATCTGAATGGCCTGTTCTACCTGGAACTTGCCTGCCAAGGAAGTCGTCTCCATCTGCTTGTCCTCCTCCTCCATCCTGTAGTGAAGTAGACGGAGAACAGCAAGAAGACTGTTCCACAAGTCATGGAAACGAAGGCAGCGGAATGCTGCTAAGTGGATGGGAGTGACTGTGAGAGGTTCGAAGCATGTTGAAATAAGGAATAGCTTTGCTGCACTAGTGCCTGATCTACCTGCGCTGGGCCTGCCTGTGTCTGCGACGGCAGTGCTGACTCCAACTACGCTGACTCCTGCAGCGGCTTCATCGACAAGTTCAGCTCCTTTCCCTCTCTCTGGATCTGACGGGGCACTGCCTGCTGTGGGAGGTCTGGACCTATTGCCGGGTGTAACAATTTTGATACCTTCTGGAAACAAAGCTTGTATTATAAGGAGGATGGGTACCAGCCAAATCCTTTGGGTTCCTGGATCCTCTCACAATATTATAAGAAGATACATGAAGATGGAGCCGACAGACATGGCAGCTCTGCTTCTAGCTCCTAAGCAACTTTGCAGTATTTTTGTTGTTTTTGTGTGTTATTGCTTACATTATTAGCCCAGATCTTTTTTGTGTTATTATATTACAGCCAGATAGAACTTTTGGATATCAGAGCGGTGGTAACTCACCAGCATTACGACCAGAAATACGACTTTCCCGAATTGGATGCTTTGTTCATACCCTCCAGGGCAATAGAACTAATACCAGAGGCTGCTCCAAGAAGCCGCCGGCAGAGAAGAGGTATTCAGGAAGAGGTATTTGTAGTCTGACTAAGCAGGCGTGCACACCATCCACCGCTTCCGAATACATTACTCGCTAATGTTCAGTCCCTGGACAATAAAGTAGACGAGCTCAGGGCGAGGATCTCCTTCCAGAGAGACATCAGGGACTGTAACATATTCTGTTTCACGGAATCATGGCTCTCTCTGGATATACTGTCCCCGTCCATACAGCCAGCTGGATTCTCAGTACATTGCGCAGACAGAAATAAAGAACTCTCCATGAAGAAGAAAGGTGGTGGTGTATGTTTCATGATTAACTACTCATGGTCTGATTGTGATAACGTACAGGAACTCAAGTCCTTTTGTTCACCCAACCTAGAATACCTCACAATGAAATGGCAACCGTATTACCTCCAAGAGATTTCTCTTTGGTTATAGTCCCAGCCATGTATATTCCCTCTCAAGTCGATACCACGACGGCCATCAAGGAACTACACTGGACTTTATGCAAACTGGAAACCACATATTCTGAGGCCGCATATATTGTACCTGGGGATTTTAACAAAGCAAATTTGAGGAAAACGCTACCGAAGTTCTATCAACACATTGCCTGAGGTACTCGCGATTCAAAAACGTTCTACCATTGTTACTCTCCCTTCCGGGATGGCTACAAATCAAATCAAATCAAATCAAATCAAATTTTATTGGTCACATGCGCCGAATACAACAGGTGCAGACATTACAGTGAAATGCTTACTTACAGCCCTTAACCAACAGTGCATTTATTTTAAACAAAAAAGTAAGAATAAAACAACAACAAAAAAAGTGTTGAGAAAAAAAGAGCAGAAGTAAAATAAAGTGACAGTAGGGAGGCTATATATACAGTAAAATAAAGTGACAGTAGGGAGGCTATATATACAGGGGGGTACCGTTGCAGAGTCAATGTGCGGGGGCACCGGCTAGTTGAGGTAGTTGAGGTAATATGTACATGTGGGTAGAGTTAAAGTGACTATGCATAAATACTTACTTAGCAGAGTAGCAGCAGCGTAAAAAGGATGGGGTGGGGGGGCAGTGCAAATAGTCTGGGTAGCCATGATTAGCTGTTCAGGAGTCTTATGGCTTGGGGGTAGAAGCTGTTGAGAAGTCTTTTGGACCTAGACTTGGCACTCCGGTACCGCTTGCCGTGCGGTAGCAGAGAGAACAGTCTATGACTAGGGTGGCTGGAGTCTTTGACAATTTTGAGGGCCTTCCTCTGACACCGCCTGGTATAGAGGTCCTGGATGGCAGGGAGCTTTGCCCCAGTGATGTACTGGGCCGTACGCACTACCCTCTGTAGTGCCTTGCGGTCAGAGGCAAAGCAGTTGCCATACCAGGCGGTGATGCAACCAGTCAGGATGCTCTCGGTGGTGCAGCTGTAGAATTTTTTGAGGATCTGAGGACCCATGCCAAATCTTTTTAGTCTCCTGAGGGGGAATAGGCTTTGTCGTGCCCTCTTCACGACTGTCTTGGTGTGTTTGGACCATGATAGTTCGTTGGTGATGTGGACACCAAGGAACTTGAAGCTCTCAACCTGTTCCACTACAGCCCCGTCGATGAGAATGGGGGCGTGCTCAGTCCTCTTTTTTTCCTGTAGTCCACAATCATCTCCTTTGTCTTGGTCACGTTGAGGGAGAGGTTGTTGTCCTGGCACCACACGGCCAGATCTCTGACCTCCTCCCTATAGGCTGTCTCATCGTTGTCGGTGATCAGGCCTACCACTGTTGTGTCGTCGGCAAACTTAATGATGGTGTTGGAGTCGTGCCTGGCCATGCAGTCATGGGTGAACAGAGAGTACAGGAGGGGACTGAGCACGCACCCCTGAGGGGCCCCCGTGTTGAGGATCAGTGTGGCAGATGTGTTGTTACCTACCCTTACCACCTGGGGGCGGCCCGTCAGGAAGTCCAGGATCCAGTTGCAGAGGGAGGTGTTTAGTCCCAGGATCCTTAGCTTAGTGATGAGCTTAGAGGGCACTATGGTGTTGAATGCTGAGCTGTAGTCAATGAATAGCATTCTCACGTAGGTGTTCCTCTTGTCCAGGTGGGAAAGGGCAGTGTGGAGTGCGATAGAGATTGCATTACATTTACATTTACATTTTAGTCATTTAGCAGACGCTCTTAACCAGAGCGACTTACAGGAGCAATTAGGGTTAAGTGCCTTGCTCAAGGGCACATTAACGTCATTTAGCAGACGCTCTTAGCCAGAGCGACTCACAAATTGGTGCGTTCACCCTATAGCCAGTGGGATAACCACTTTACAATTTGGGGGGGGGGGGGTTAGAAGAAATACTTTAGCCTATCCCAGGTATTCCTTAAAGAGGTGGGGTTTCAAATGTCTCCGGAAGGTGGTGAGTGACTCCGCTGTCCTGGCGTCGTGAGGGAGCTTGTTCCACCATTGGGGTGCCAGAGCAGCGAACAGTTTTGACTGGGCTGAGCGGGAGCTGTGCTTCCGCAGAGGAAGGGGAGCCAGCAGGCCAGAGGTGGATGAACGCAATGTCCTCGTTTGGGTGTAGGGACTGATCAGAGCCTGAAGGTACAGAGGTGCCGTTCCCCTCACTGCTCCATAGGCAAGCACCATGGTCTTGTAGCGGATGCGAGCTTCAACTGGAAGCCAGTGGAGTGTGCGGAGGAGGGGGGGTGACGTGAGAGAACTTGGGAAGGTTGAACACCAGACGGGCTGCGGCATTCTGGATGAGTTGTAGGGGTTTAATGGCACAGGCAGGGAGCCCAGCCAACAGCGAGTTGCAGTAGTCCAGACGGGAGATGACAAGTGCCTGGACCAGGACCTGCGCCGCTTCCTGTGTAAGGCAGGGTCGCACTCTCCGAATGTTGTAGAGCATGAACCTGCAGGAGCGGGTCACCGCCTTGATGTTGGCGGAGAACGACAGGGTGTTGTCCAGGGTCACGCCTAGGCTCTTCGCACTCTGGGAGGAGGACACAGCGGAGTTGTCAACCGTGATGGCGAGATCATGGAACGGGCAGTCCTTCCCCGGGAGGAAGAGCAGCTCCGTCTTGCCAGGGTTCAGCTTGAGGTGGTGATCCGTCATCCATACTGATATGTCTGCCAGACATGCAGAGATGCGATTCGCCACCTGGTTATCAGAAGGGGGAAAGGAGAAGATTAGTTGTGTATCGTCAGCGTAGCAATGATAGGAGAGACCATGTGAGGATATGACAGAGCCAAGTGACTTGGTGTATAGGGAGAAAAGGAGAGGGCCCAGAACCGATCCCTGGGGGACACCAGTGGTGAGAGCACGTGGTGCGGAGACAGCTTCCCGCCACGCCACTTGGTAGGAGCGACCGGTCAGGTAGGACGCAATCCAGGAGTGAGCCGCGCCGGAGATGCCCATCTCGGAGAGGGTGGAGAGGAGGATCTGATGGTTCACAGTATCAAAGGCAGCAGACAGGTCTAGAAGGACAAGAGCAGAGGAGAGAGAGTTAGCTTTAGCAGTGCGGAGAGTCTCCGTGACACAGAGAAGAGCAGTCTCAGTTGAATGACCAGTCCTGAAACCTGATTGGTTTGGATCAAGAAGGTCATTCTGAGAGAGATAGCAAGAGAGTTGGCTAAAGACGGCACGCTCAATAGTTTTGGAAAGAAAAGAAAGAAGGGATACTGGTCTGTAGTTGTTGACATCAGTGGGGTCGAGTGTTGGTTTTTTGAGAAGGGGAGCAACTCTCGCTCTCTTGAAGACGGAAGGGACATGGCCAGCGGTCAAGGATGAGTTGATCAGCGAGGTGAGGTAGGGGAGAAGGTCACCGGAGATGGTCTGGAGAAGGGAGGAGGGGATGGGGTCAAGCGGGCAGGTTGTTGGGCGGGCAGGTTGTTGCATCATCTGTGGATCTGTTGGGGCGGTATGCAAATTGGAGTGGGTCTAGGGTTTCTGGGATTATGCTGTTGATGTGAGCCATGACCAGTCTTTCAAAGCACTTCATGGCTACAGACGTCAGTGCTACGGGTCGGTAGTCATTTAGGCAGGTTATCTTAGAGTTCTTGGGCACGGGGACTATGGTGGTCTGCTTGAAACATGTTGGTATTACAGACTCAGTCAGGGACATGTTGAAAATGTCAGTGAAGACACTTGCCAGTTGGTCAGCACATGCTCGGAGTACACGTCTTGGTAATCCGTCTGGCCCTGCGGCCTTGTGAATGTTGACCTGCTTAAAAGTCTTACTCACATCGGCTACGGAGAGCGTGATCACATAGTCGTCCGGAACAGCTGGTGCTCTCATGCATGCTTCAGTGTTGCTTGCCTCAAGCGAGCATAGAAGTGGTTTAGCTCGTCTGGTAGGCTTGTGTCACTGGGCAGCTCGCGGCTGTGCTTCCCTTTGTAGTCTGTAATAGTTTTCAAGCCCTGCCACATCCGACGAGCGTCAGAGCCAGTGTAGTATGATTCAATCTTAGACCTGTATTGACTCTTTGCCTGTTTGATGGTTCGTCGGAGGTCATAGCGGGATTTCTTATAAGCGTCCGGGTTAGAGTCCCGTTCCTTGAAGGCGGCAGCTCTACCCTTTAGCTCAGTGCGGATGTTTCCTGTAATCCATGGTTTCTGGTTGGGGTATGTACGTACGGTCACTGTGGGGACGACATCATCGATGCACTTATTGATGAAGCCAGTGACTGATGTGGTGTACTCCTCAATGCTGTCTGAAGAATCCCGAACATGTTCCAGTCTGTGCTAGCAAAACAGTCCTGTAGCTTAGCATCTGCGTCATCTGACCACTTTTTTATTAACCGAATCACTGGTGCTTCCTGCTTCAGTTTTTGCTTATAAGCAGGAATCAGGAGGATAGAGTTATGGTCAGATTTGCCAAAAGGAGGGCGAGGGAGAGCTTTGTATGCGTCTCTGTGTGTGGAGTAAAGGTGGTCTAGAGTTTTTTTCCCTCTGGTTGCACATTTAACATGCTGGTAGAAATTAGGTAGAACGGATTTAAGTTTCCCTGCATTAAAGTCCCCGGCTACTAGGAGCGCTGCATCTGGATGAGCGTTTTCCTGTTGATTAATGGCCTTGTACAACTCATTCAGTGCAATCTTAATGCCAGCATTGGTTTGTGGTGGTAAATAGACAGCTATGAAAAATATAGATGAAAACTCTCTTGGTAAATAGTGTGGTCTACAGCTTATCATAAGATACTCTACCTCAGGCGAGCAAAACCTCGAGACTTCCTTAGTATTTGATTTTGTGCACCAGCTGTTGTTTACAAATATACACAGACCACCGCCCCTTGTCTTACCGGAGTCTGCCGTTCTGTCCTGTCGATGTAGCGTATAGCCTGCTAGCTGAATGTTATCATTGTTGTCGTTCAGCCACGACTCCGTGAAACATAAGATATTACAGTTTTTAATGTCCCGTTGGTAGGATAACCGTAATCTTAAATCGTCAATTTTATTCTCAAAAGATTGAACGTTGGCTAATAGGATTGATGGGAGAGGCAGTTTACTCGCTCGCCGTCGGATCCTTACAAGGCACCCGGATCTGCGTCCACGATATCTCTGTCTCTTCCTCACGCGAATGACGGGGATCTGGGCCTTGTAGGGTGTCTGTAGGATATCCTTCGCGAACGCCTCGTTGAAGAAAAATTATTCGTCCAATGCGAGGTGAGTAATCGCTGTCCTGATATCCAGAAGCTCTCTTTGGTTATAAGAGACGATGGCAGAAACATTATGTACAAAATAAATTACAAATAACGCGGAAAAACACACATAATAGTACAATTGGTTAGAGGGCTGTAAAACGGCAGCCATCTTCTCCGGCGCTGTTTACCACAGGTGCATCCCTTTGGCAAATCAGATCACGACTCCATTCTGCTCCTCCTTTCCTATAGGCAAAAACTCAAAGAGGAAGTTTCAATGCTGGTCTGACCAATCGGAATCCATGCTTCAAGATTGTTTTTATCACGCGGACTGGGATATGTTCCGAGTTGCCTCTGAGAATAACATTGATGTATACACGGACATGGTGACTGAGTTCATCAGGAAGTGTATAGGGGATGTTATTCCCACTGTCACTATTAAAACCTACCCAAACCAAAAACCGTGGATAGATGGCAGCATTCGCGCAAAACTGAAAGCGCAAACAACAGCATTTAACCATGGCAAGGTGACTGGGAATATGGTCGAATACAAACAGTGTAGTTATTCACACCATAAGGTAATCAAACAGGAAAAACATCAGTACAGAGACAAAGTGGAGTCGCAATTCAATGGCTCAGACACGAGACATATGTCGCAGGGTCTACAGACAATCACGGATTACAAAGGAAAACCCAGCCACGTTGCGGACACCGACGTCTACCTCCCAGACAAGCTGAACACCTTCTTCGCCCGCTTTGAGGATAACACAGTGTCACCGACGCGGACCGCTAACAAGGACTGTGGTCTCTCCTTCTCCGGACATCATGCTAAACACTCCCGAGGACTGTGAGCTCTCATTCTCAGAGCATGTGCAGACCAGCTGGCTGGAGTGTTTATGGACATATTCAATCTCATCTATCCCAGTCTGCTGTCCCCAATTGCTTCAAGATGTCCACCATTGTTCCTGTACCAAAGAAAGCAAAGGTAACTGAACTAAATGACTATCGCCCCGTAGCACTCACTTCTGTCATCATGAAGTGATTTAAGAGGCTAGTTAAGGATCATCTAACTTACCTGACACTCTAGACCCACTTCAATTTGCTTACCGCCCCAATAGTTCCACAGACGATGCAATTGCCATCGCACTGCACACTGCCCTATCCCATCTGGACAAGAGGAATACCTACAGTGCATTCGGAAAGTATTCAGACCCCTTGACGTTTTCCACATTTTGTTACGTTACAGCCTTATTCTAAAAGTGATTAAATGAATGTTTATCCTCATCAAATTACACACAATACCCCATAATGACAAAGCGAAAAAAGATTTGTACACATTTTTGCAAATTTATGACAAATAAAAAACAGAAATACCTTATTTACATAAGTATTCAGACCCTTTGCTATGAGACTCAAAATTTAGCTCAGGTGCATCCTGTTTCCATTGATCATCCTTGAGATGTTTCTACAACTTGATTGGAGTCCACCTGTGGTAAATTCAATTGATTGGACATGATTTGGAAAGGCACACACCTGTCTATATAAGGTCCCACTGTTGACAGTGCATGTCAGAGCAAAAAACAAGCCATGAGGTAGAAGGAATTGTCCATAGAGATCCGAGACAGGATTGTGTCGAGGCACAGATCTGGGGAAGGGTACCAAAAAATATCTGCAGCATTGAAGGTCGCCAAGAACACAGTGGCCTCCATCATTCTTAAATGGAAGAAGTTTGAAACCATCAAGACTCTTATTAGAGCTGGCCACCACGTCCAACTGAGCAATCGGGGGAGAAGGGTTTTGGTCAGGGTGGTGACCAAGAACCCAATGGTCACTCTGACAGAGCTCCAGAGTTCCTCTGTGGAGATGGGAGAACCTTCCAGAAGGACAACCATCTCAGCAGCACTCCACCAATCAGGCCTTTATCGTAGAGTGACCAGACGTTAGCCACTCCTCAGTAAAAGGCACATGACAGCCCGCTTTGAGTTTGCCAAAAGGCAACTAAAGGACTCTCGGACCATGAGAAACAAGATTATCTGGTCTGATGAAACCAAGTTTGAACTCTTTGGCCTGATAGCCAAGTGTCATGCTCATCACCTGGCCAATACCATCCTTACAGTGAAGCATGGGCGTGGCAGCATCATGCTGTGGGGAGGTTTTTCAGCGGCAGGGACTGGGAGACTAGTCAGGATCGAGGGAAAGTTGAACGGAGCAAAGTACAGAGAGATCCTTGATGAAAACTTGCTCCAGAGCGCTCAGGACCTCAGACTGGGGCGAAGGTTCACCTTCCAACAGAACAATGAGCCTAAGCACACAGCCAAGACAATGCAGGAGTGGCTTCGGGACAAGTCTCTGAATGTCCTTGAGTGGCCCAGCCAGAGCCCGGACATGAACCCGATCGAACATCTCTGGAGAGACCTGAAAATAGCTGTGCAGCGACGCTCCCAATCCAACCTGACAGAGCTTGAGAGGATCTGCAGAGAAGAATGGGAGAAACTCCCCAAATACAGGTGTGCCAAGCTTGTAACGTCATACCCAAGAAGACTCGAGGCTGTAAATCGCTGCCAAAGGTGCTTCAACAAAGTTATGTGTAAAGGTTCTGAATACTTATGCAAATGCACTGTATGTAAGTATGATGTTCATTGACTACACAGTAGCTCAGCCTTCAACACCATAGTAACCTCCAAGCACATCATTAAGCTCGGGGCCCTGGGTCTGAACCCCGCCCTGTGCAACTGGGTCCTGGACTTCCTGACGGGCCGCCCCCAGGTGGTGAAGGTAGGAAACAACACCTCCACTACACTGATCCTCAACACAGGGGCCCCACAAGGGTGTGTGCTCAGCCCCCTCCTGTACTCCCTGTTCACCCATCACTGCGTGGCCACGCACGCATCCAACTCAATCATCAAGTTTGCAGATGACACAACAGTAGTAGGCCTGATTACTAACAATAACGAGACAGCCTACAAGGAGGAGGTGAGGGCCCTGGTGGCCAATTGGTGAGTGACCAATGAGTGGTGACTGGGAATATGATTGAATATAAACAGTCCAGCTATGCCCTCCATAAGGCCATCAAACAGGCAAATCGTCAGTACAGTGACAAAGTGGAGTCGCAATTCAACGGCTCAAACACGAGACAGGCCACCCCCAGGTGGTGATGGTGAAGGCAACAACACCTCCACTACGCTGATCCTCAACACTGGGACCCCACGAGGGTGCGTTCTCAGCCCCCTCCTGTATTCCCTATTCCCCATGAATGCGTGACCACGCACGACTACAACTCAATCATCAAGTTCGCAGATGACACAATAGTAGTAGGCTTGATTACCAACAATGATGAGTCAGCCTACAGGGAGGAGGTGAGGGCCCTGGCGGAGTGGTGCCAGGAAAATAACCTCTCCCTCAACGTCAACAAAATGAAGGAGCTGATCATGGACTTCAGGAGACAGCAGAGGGAGCACGCCCACAGCATACACATCACTGACAACAGCACCTCTTCAAATCAAATCAAATGTTATTTGTCACACGGAATAAGATACCACACCACCCGAATGCCAAACGACTACCTAAGTATGGTACCCATTCAGAGACAACAAGCAACAGCTGATTCACGTTGCCTCTGATTGAGAACCACCACGGCCAACATAGAAACACATCAACTAGATCCTGAACATAGAAACACAAAACATAGACTCTACACACCCTGGCTCAACATAACAGAGTCCCCAGAGCCAGGGCGTGACAGTACCCCCCAAAGGCGCGGACTGCGACCGCGCCGAACATAAACCGAACAGGGGAGGGCCGGGTGGGCATTCCTCCTCGGAGGCGGATCCGGCTCCGGGCTTGATCACCACCCTCTAACAACCCCCCCGTAGCGCCCCTGGTCTGGTCTGGCCCCGCTGGCTGGAGCTGGACTGGACATCGGTGGAGCGGATTGCTTAGGCTCCGGTGTGGAGCAGCTGACCGGTACCTGACCAGGCACCGGTGAAACGGGCACGGGCTGTGCCGGACTGACGACGCGCACCACAGGCTTGGTGCGGGGAGCAGGGACGGGCCGAACCCGGGCTGACGAAACGCACCACTGGCTTGGTGCGGGGAGCAGGAACAGGCCGGACCGGGCTGACGACGCGCACCACAGGCTTGGTGCTGGGAGCAGGAATGGGCCGGACCGGGCTGACGACGCGCACCCCTGACTTGGTGCGGGGAGCAGGAACGGGCCGGGCCGGGCTGGCGACGTGCACCATTGGCTTGGTGCGGGGAGCAGGAATGGGCCGGACCGGGCTGACGACACGTACCCCTGGCTTGGTGCGGGGAGCAGGAACGGGCCGGGCCGGGCTGGCGACGCGCACCATAGGCTTGGTGCGGGGAGCAGGAATAGGCCGGGCCGGGCTGGCGACGCGCACCATAGGCTTGGAGCGGGGAGCAGGAACAGGCCGGGCCGGGCTGGCGACGTCCACCATTGGCTTGGTGCGGGGAGCAGGAATGGGCCGGACAGGGCTGACGACACGTACCCCTGGCTTGGTGCGGGGAGCAGGAAAGGGCCAGGCCGGGCTGGCGACGCGCACCATAGGCTTGGTGCGGGGAGCAGGAATAGGCCGGGCCGGGCTGGCGACGCGCACAATTGGCTTGGTGCGGGGAGCAGGAATGGGCCGGGCCGGGCTGACGACGCGCACCACAGGCTTGGTGCGGGGAGCAAGAAAGGCCGGGCCGGGCTGGCGACGCGCACAATTGGCTTGGTGCGGGGAGCAGGAACAGGCCGGGCCGGGCTGACGACGCGCACCACAGGCTTGGTGCGGGGAGCAAGAAAGGCCGGGCCGGGCTGGCGACGTGCACCATTGGCTTGGTGCGAGGGGCAGGAACAGGCCGGACCGGGCTGACGACGCGCACCATTGGCTTGGTGCGAGGGGCAGGAACAGGCCGGACCGGGCTGACGACGCACACCCTTGGCTTGGTGCGAGGGGCAGGCACCGGCCGGGCCGGGCTGGCGACGCGCATCACAGGCTTGGTGGGAGGGACAGGAACAGGCCGGACCGCACTGGGAACACACACCACTGGCCTTATACGGGGATCAGGAACGGGCCGGACCGGACTGGCAACACACTTCAGTACCTCTCGCCGTGCCTCTACACTTTCCCTCCCTCTAATCACCAATGGCTCCCGTAACCCGGTGGCCTTCTCTCCTCGTCCACAAACTCGCCCTTTATCTGCCTCCAGCAGCCCCGTCGCCCCTGCCATGTGCCCCCCCCTAAAAATGTCTTGGGGGTGCCTCTCCCCCGTGGATATGGCCTCCATGGCTCTCGCCAGACTCTCCATCCTCTGCTACCAAGTCCAACCTCTCTCCTCTTCACGCTGCTTGACCCAGTCGCGGTGGTATCTTTTGTCACGATCGTCGAAAGGAGTAGACCAATGAGCAGCGTGGAATGCGAACATACTTTATAATATTCACCACACGAACAAAACAAAAAAAACGATACGTGAAGTCCTTGGTAACAAACACTAACCATACACGGAACAAGATACCACACCACCCAAATGCCAAACGACTACCTAAGTATGGTTCCCAATCAGAGACAACAAGCAACAGCTGATTCACGTTGCCTCTGATTGAGAACCACCCCGGCCAACATAGAAACACATCAACTAGATCCTGAACATAGAAACACAAAACATAGACTCTAGACACCCTGGCTCAACATAACAGAGTCCCCAGAGCCAGGGCGTGAAAGGAAATAACAGTAGAGAGGCTATATACAGGGGGTACCGGTACAGAGTCAATGTGAAATAACAGTAGGGAGGCTATATACAGGGGGTACCGGTACAGAGTCAATGGGAAATAACAGTAGAGAGGCTATATACAGGGGGTACCAGTACAGAGTCAATGTGAAATAACAGTAGAGAGGCTATATACAGGGGGTACCGGTATAGAGTCAATGTGAAATAACAGTAGAGAGGCTATATACAGGGGGTACCGGTACAGAGTCAATGTGAAATAACAGTAGGGAGGCTATATACAGGGGGTACCGGTACAGAGTCAATGTGAAATAACAGTAGGGAGGCTATATACAGGGGGTACCGGTACAGAGTCAATGTGAAATAACAGTAGAGAGGCTATATACAGGGGGTACCGGTACAGAGTCAATGTGAAATAACAGTAGAGAGGCTATATACAGGGGGTAACGGTACAGAGTCAATGTGAAATAACAGTAGAGAGGCTATATACAGGGGGTACCAGTACAGAGTCAATGTGAAATAACAGTAGAGGCTATATACAGGGGGTACCGGTACAGAGTCAATGTGAAACAACAGTAGAGAGGCTATATACAGGGGGTACCGGTACAGAGGAGGAAGAAGGATTACTTTATCCTCTCCCAGGTGTTCCTTAAAGAGGTGGGGTTTCAAATGTCTCCGGAAGGTGGTGAGTGACTCCGCTGTCCTGGCGTCGTGAGGGAGCTTGTTCCACCATTGGGGTGCCAGAGCAGCGAACAGTTTTGACTGGGCTGAGCGGGAACTGTCCTTCAGCAGAGGTAGGGGAGCCAGCAGGCCAGAGGTGGATGAACGCATTGCCCTCGTTTGGGTTTAGGGACTGATCAGAGCCTGAAGGTACGGAGGTGCCGTTCCCCTCACAGCTCCGTAGGCAAGCACCATGGTCTTGTAGCAGATGCGAGCTTCAACTGGAAGCCAGTGTAGTGTGCGGAGGAGCGGGGTGACGTGAGAGAACTTGGGAAGGTTGAACACCAGACGGGCTGCGGCATTCTGGATGAGTTGTAGGGGTTTAATGGCACAGGCAGGGAGCCCAGCCAACAGCGAGTTGCAGTAATCCAGACGGGAGATGACAAGTGCCTGGATTAGGACCTGTGCCGCTTCCTGTGTAAGGCAGGGTCGAACTCTCCGAATGTTGTAGAGCATGAACCTACAGGATCGGGTCACCGCCTTGATGTTAGCGGAGAACGACAGGGTGTTGTCCAGGGTCACGCCAAGGCTCTTCGCACTCTGGGAGGACAACACAACGGAGTTGTCAACCGTGATGGCGAGATCATGGAACGGGCAGTCCTTCCCCGGGAGGAAGAGCAGCTCCGTCTTGCCAAGGTTCAGCTTGAGGTGGTGATCCGTCATCCATACTGATATGTCTGCCAGACATGCAGAGATGCGATTCGCCACCTGGTTATCAGAAGGGGGAAAGGAGAAGATTAGTTGTGTGTCGTCTGCGTAGCAATGATAGGAGAGGCCATGTGAGGATATGACAGAGCCAAGTGACTTGGTGTATATCGAGAATAGGAGAGGGCCTAGAACTGAGCCCTGGGGGACACCAGTGGTGAGAGCACATGGTGCGGAGACAGCTTCTCGCCACGGCACTTGGTAGGAGCGACCGGTCAGGTAGGACGCAATCCAAGAGTGAGCCGCGCCGGAGATGCTCAGCTCGGAGAGGGTGGAGAGGAGGATCTGATGGTTCACAGTATCAAAGGCAGCAGACAGGTCTAGAAGGACAAGAGCAGAGGAGAGAGAGTTAGCTTTAGCAGTGTGGAGAGCCTCCGTGACACAGAGAAGAGCAGTCTCAGTTGAATGACCAGTCTTGAAACCTGACTGGTTTGGATCAAGAAGGTCATTCTGAGAGAGATAGCAAGAGAGTTGGCTAAAGACGGCACGCTCAATAGTTTTGGAGAGAAAAGAAAGAAGGGATACTGATCTGTAGTTGTTGACATCAGAGGGATCGAGTGTTGGTTTTTTGAGAAGGGGTGCAACTCTCGCTCTCTTGAAGACGGAAGGGACATAGCCAGCGGTCAAGGATGAGTTGATCAGCGAGGTGAGGTAAGGGAGAAGGTCACCGGAGATGGTCTGGAGAAGAGAGGAGGGGATAGGGTCAAGCGGGCAGGTTGTTGGGCGGCCGGCCGTCACAAGTCGCAAGATTTTATCTGGGGAGAGAGGGGAGAAAGAAGTCAAAGCATAGGGTAAGGCAGTGTGAGCAGGACCAGCAGTATCATTTGACTTAACAAACGAGGATCGGATGTCGTCAACCTTCTTTTCAAAATGGTTGACGAAGTCATCCACAGAGAGGGAGGAGGGGGGATTCAGCAGGGAGGAGAAGGTGGCAAAGAGCTTCCTGTGACAGCATGGAATTCAAATGAGGAGATAGACAGAGGCAGATGCTTGGAATTTAGAGTGGTAGAAAGTGGCCTTAGCAGCAGAAACAGATGAATAAAATGTAGAGAGGATGGAGTGAAAAGATGCCAGGTCCGCAGGGAGTCTAGTTTTCCTCCATTTCCGCTCGGCTGCCCGGAGCCCTGTTCTGTGAGCTCGCAATGAGTCATCAAGCCACGGAGCTGGAGGGGAGGACCGAGCCTGCCGGGAGGATAGGGGACATAGAGAGTCAAAGGATGCAGAAAGGGAGGAGAGGAGGGTTGAAGAGGCAGAATCGGGAGATTGGAGGGAGAAGGATTGAGCAGAGGGAAGAGATGATAGGATGGAAGAGAAGAGAGTAGCGGGAGAGAGAGAGCGAAGGTTGCGACGGCGCATTACCATCTGAGTAGGGGCAGAGTGAGTAGTGTTGGAGGAGAGCGAGAGAGAAAAGGATACAAAGTAGTGGTCGGAGACATGGAGGGGAGTTGCAGTGAGATTAGTAGAAGAACAGCATCTAGTAAAGATGAGGTCAAGCGTATTGCCTGCCTTGTGAGTAGGGGGGATGGTGAGAGGGTGCGGTCAAAAGAGGAGAGGAGTGGAAAGAAGGAGGCAGAGAGAAATGAGTCAAAGGTAGACGTAGGGAGGTTGAAGTCCCCCAGAACTGTGAGGGGTGAGCCATCCTCAGGAAAGGAACTTATCAAGGCGTCAAGCTCATTGATGAACTCTCCAAGTGAACCTGGAGGGCGATAGATGACAAGGATATTAAGCTTAAATGGGCTAGTGACTGTGACAGCATGGAATTCAAATGAGGAGATAGACAGATGGGTCAGGGGAAAAATTGAGAATGTCCATTTGGGAGGGATGAGGATTCCTGTGCCACCACCCCGCTGACCAGATGCTCTCGGGGTATGCGAGAAGTAGAGGGAGCAGTAGGAGTAGCAGTGTTTTCAGTGGTAATCCATGTTTCCGTCAGCGCCAAGAAGTCGAGGGACTGGAGGGTAGCATAGGCTGAGATGAACTCTGCCTTGTTGGCAGCAGAACGGCAGTTCCAGAGGCTGCCTGAGACCTGGAACTCCACGTGGGTGGTGCGTGCAGAGACCACCAGGTTAGAGAGTCAGCAGCCACGCGGTGTGAGGCGTTTGTATAGCCTGTGCGGAGAGGAGAGAACAGGGATAGACAGAGGCATAGTTGACAGGCTGCAGAAAATGGCTACAATAATGCAAAGGAGATCGGAATGAAATGAACTAAACATCTGGGAAAGGAGAGAGCGGGGCCTCCCTCACCACAACACCCAAATATAACTCGCACAACTTCCACCTCAGAAACTATAATTGTTGTAAACTACAGCGGTTCAATGTTTTCTAGGAATAGACTAACTTAGTTTATTCAGCTAGCTAACTAGGTACAGTATTCTTCCGTGAAAATCGTCCACAGCACCTAGTCATAAGACGCCACAGCCAGCTAGCATGCCGGACTCCAACAACACGGTTTAGCACCAATACTCGGCCACAACAAACCACCAGTGTGTCAACACGCCAAGCAGATCGTTTGTGTCCGTGTCTAACGTTGTGGGTTAGTCCCGACAGCTTGAGCGAGTCCGTCGTCAACTTATTCAGCCAGTTAGTTAGCTAGAATAGTTAGCATACTAGCTAGCCATTGCTTTCAGACAAAGAAGAAACCCCTCCTTTCACGGCACGAACACACAGAGAGAGCAAAACTAACGTTAACTAGTCACCCATGTCCCGAATTCCTTGAACGACTCTAGCTACCAATATGTAAAAATAAAACACAAATGTAGGTTATGACTTACCCCTAGCAGCTACTGTTAGCTAGCCAAGTGCAAAGCTAGCCACTGAATTGACTCAGCCAGTTCGCGTCTGTTCGCTAAGTCGTTCCAGCTATTGTTTACTAGTTGCTATCCAGGTAGCAACAAGCTAGCTAAATTTCAAGCACAGTAGCCACTTACTACCTAACGTTAACGGTTCAGACAATGAGGTTAGAAAACAGCTGAATGGTAGGCAATTATTGTATGTAATTATTGTAGGCAGCCAGCTGGCGTAATTACAGGCACTCTCAGGCGTGAAACAACTATACCGTTGCTAATAGTTGCCAGTAGCTACCCGCTAGGTAGTGGGTTAGCCAGCTAGCTTCGTGCTTCACCGGGCTCAGCCGAATACAATACTAACCTACAATAATTACATACAACAACCCACGATAACTACCTACAATACCTAACTACAATCTAAATACATAGTTTAAGCCTTACTCGACAAAGCCCAACTATGTATAAAGCTAGGCTTACCCGACGACCTTACTCGACGACCTCCTCCAACACCGCTTGGTGTTTGGACCATGATTGTGTTTGGACCATGATAGTTTCTTGGTGATGTGGACACCAAGGAACCTGAAGCTCTCACCCTGCTCCACTACAGGGTTCTCGATGAGAATGGGGGCATGCTCTGTCCTCTTCTTTTTCCTGTAGTCCACAATCATCTCTTTGTCTTGATCACGTTGAGGGACAGGTTGTCGTCCTGGCACCACACGGCCAGGTCTCTGACCTCCTCCCTATAGGCTGGCTCATCGTTGTCGTTGATCAGGCCTACCACTGTTGTATCGTCAGCAAACGTAATGATGGTGTTGGAGTCGTGCTTGGCCATGCAGTCATGGGTGAACAGGGAGTACATGAGGGGACTGAGCACGCACCCCTGAGGGGCCCCCGTGTTGAGGATCAGCATAGCAGACGGGTTGTTACATTTTTTGGGGACATTTTAGTAATTTAGCAGATGCTCTCATCCAGAGCGACTTACAGTAGTAAGTGCATACATTTTTGTACTGGTCCTCCGTGGGAATCAAACCCACACCTCTGGCATTGCAAGCGCCATGCTCTACCAACTGAGCTACACAGGACCATACCACACAGAAACATACCTACCCTTACCACCTGGGGGCGTCCCGTCAAGAAATCCAGGATCCAGTTGCAGAGGGAGGTGTTTAGTCCCAGGGTCCTTAGCATAGTGGTCCTCTGTAGCTCAGCTGGTAGAGCACGGCGCTTGTAACGCCAAGGTAGTGGGTTCGATCCCTGGGACCACCCATACACAAAAAAAAAATGTATGCACGCATGACTGTAAGTCGCTTTGGATAAAAGCGTCTGCTAAATGGCATATTATTATAGTGATGAGCTTTGAGGGCACTATGGTGTTGAACGCTGAGCTGTAGTCAATGAGTAGCATTCTCACGTAGGTGTTCCTTTTGTCCAGGTGTGAAATGGCAGTGTGGAGTGCAATAGAGATTGGAGTGCAATAGATTCATTGGCCCTGCGGCCTTGTGAATGTTGACCTGCTTAAAAGTCTTACTCAAATTGGCTACGGAGAGCGTGATAGGTAGCCTAGCGTTTAGGTAGCCTAGCGGATAGGTAGCCTAGCGTTTAGGTAGCCTAGCGTTTAGGTAGCCTAGCGGATAGATAGCCTAGCGTTTAGGTAGCCTAGTGGATAGGTAGCCTAGCGGATACGTAGCCTAGCAGTTAGAGCATTGGGCCAGTAACTTAAAGATTGCAGGTTTGAATACTTGAGCCGACAAAGTGAAAAATCTGTTGATTTGCCCTAGAGCAAGGCACATAACCCTAATTTGCTCCAGGGGGTGACGGACGTACTATGGTTGACCCTGTAAGCAACACATTTTACTGCAGCTACACAGTGTATGTGACTATACACATTCTTTTGTTTAATTATTTATTTATTTTTTACATCTTTAGTCATTTAGCAGACGCTCTTATCCAGAGCGACTTACAGTTAGTGAGTGCATACATTTTCATACTGGCCCCCTGTGGGAAACGAACCCACAACCCTGGGGTTGCAAGCGCCATGCTCTACCAACTGAGCTAAACGGGGCCATTTCGTTACTTTACTCATAATGCTTTGGGACACCTGGGACCATCACGTGACAAAAACCTCCAGGGGACCATGACACAACGTCCCAAGAACGTCTTCGGGGACGTCCCAGGGACAAACCGGGAACTACACAAAACCTCCAGGAGACCATGACACAACATCCCAAGAACATTAAGGAGACCTTCAGGGAGACCATGACACAACTTAAAATTATAAATAAATTGTAAATGTAGATGATGTGCAAATAGAGATATTGGGGTGCAAATGAGCAAAATAAATAACAATATAGGGATGAGGTAGTTGGGTGGGCTAATTTCAGATGGGCTGTGTACAGGTGCAGTGATCGGTAAGGTAAGGTGCTCTGACAACTGATGCTTAAAGTTAGTGAGGGAGATAAGAGTCTCCAGCTTCAGAGATTTTTGCAGTTCGTTCCAGTCATTGGCAGCAGAGAACTGGAAGGAATGGCGGCCAAAGGAGGTGTTGGCTTTGGGGATGACCAGTGAGATATACAGTTTGGGAAAAAAGTATTTGATCCCCTGCTGATTTTGCACGTTTGCCCACTGACAAAGAAATGATCAGTCTATAATTTTAATGGTAGGTTTATTTGAACAGTGAGAGACAGAATATCAACAAAATCCAGAAAAACACATATAAAGATTTTTATACATTGATTTGCATTTTAATGAGGGAAATAAGTATTTGACCCCTCTGCAAAACATGACTTAGTACTTGGTGGCAAAACCCTTGTTGGCAATCACAGAGGTCCGATGTTTCTTGTAGTTGGCCACCAGATTTTGTCCCACTCCTCTTTGCAGATCTTCTCCAAGTCATTAAGGTTTTCGAGGCTGACGTTTGGCAACTCGAACCTTCAGCTCCCTCCACAGATCTTCTATGGGAATAAGGTCTGGAGACTGGCTAGGCCACTCCAGGACCTTAATGTGCTTCTTCTTGAGCCACTCCTTTGTTGCCTTGGCCATGTGTTTTGGGTCATTGTCATGCTGGAATACCCATCCACGACCCATTTTCAATGCCCTGGCTGAGGGAAGGAGGTTCTCACCCAAGATTTGACGGTACATGGCCCCGTCCATCGTCCCTTTGATGCGGTGAAGTTGTCCTGTCCCCTTAGCAGAAAAACACCCTCAAAGCATAATGTTTCCACCTCCATGTTTGATGGTGGGGATGGTGTTCTTGGAGTCATAGGCAGTATTCCTCCTCCTCCAAACACGGCGAGTTGAGTTGATGCCAAAGAGCTCGATTTTGGTCTCATCTGACCACAACACTTTCACCCAGTTCTCCTCTGAATCATTCAGATGTTCATTGGCAAACTTCAGACGGGCATGTATATGTGCTTTCTTGAGCAGGGGGACCTTGCGGGCGCTGCAGGATTTCAGTCCTTCACGGCGTAGTGTGTTACCAATTGTTTTCTTGGTTACTATGGTCCCAGCTGCCTTGAGATCATTGACAAGATCCTCCCGTGTAGTTCTGGGCTGATTCCTCACCGTTCTCATGATCATTGCAACTCCACGAGGTGAGATCTTGCATGGAGCCCCAGGCCGAGGGAGATTGACAGTTATTTTGTGTTTCTTCCATTTGCAAATAATCGCACCAACTGTTGTCACCTTCTCACCAAGCTGCTTGGCGATGGTCTTGTAGCCCATTCCAGCCTTGTGTAGGTCTACAATCTTGTCCCTGACATCCTTGGAGAGCTCTTTGGTCTTGGCCATGGTGGAGAGTTTGGAATCTGATTGATTGATTGCTTCTGTGGACAGGTGTATTTTATACAGGTAACGAGCTGAGATTAGGAGCGTGGTAGGAGTGTGCTCCTAATCTCAGCTCGTTGCCTGTATAAAAGACACCTGGGAGCCAGAAATCTTTCTGATTGAGAGGGGGTAAAATACTTATTTCCCTCATTAAAATGCAAATCAATTTATAACTTGCGTTTATCTGGATTTTTTTGTTGCTATTCTGGCTCTCACTGTTCAAATAAACCTACCATTAAAATTATAGACTGATCATTTCTTTGTCAATGGGAAAATGTACAAAATCAGCAGGGGATCAAATAGTTTTTTCCCTCACTGTAGCACCCAGCTAGCACATAACGTTCTGAGAACCATATGTTTCTTACAGCTTTGTGAGAGTGTGGTTGTCAAATCAATTCGTATTGGTCACATACACATATTTAGCAGATGTTATTGCGGGTGAAATGCTTGTGTTCCTAGCTCCAACAGTGCAGTAGTATCTAACAATTCACAACAATACACACATCTAAAAGTCAAAGGATGGAATATTAGGATGAGCAATGTCGGAGTGGCATTGACTAAAATATTATAGAATAGAATTCAGTATATACATATGAGATGAGTAAAGCAGCATGTAAACATTATTAAAGTGACTAGTGTTCCATTATTAAAGTGACCAGTGATTCCATGTCTATGTATATAGGGCAGCAGCCTCTAAGGTGCAGGGTTGAGTAACCAGGTGGTAGCCGGCTAGTGATGGCTATTTAACAGTCTGATGGCCTTGAGATAGAAGCTGTTTCTCTCTGTCCCAGCTTTGATGCACCTGTACTGACCTCGCCTTCTGGATGATAGCGGGGTGAACAGGCCGTGGCTCGGGTGGTTGATGTCCTTGATTATCTTTTTGGCCTTCCTGTGACATCGGGTGCTGTAGGTGTCCTTGAGGGCAGGCAGTGTTGCCGTACCAGGCGGTGATACGGCCCGACAGGATGCTCTCAATTGTGCATCTGTAAAAGTTTGTGAGGATCTTAGGGGCCAAGACAAATTTCTTCAGCCTCCTGAGGTTGAAGAGGTGCTGTTGCGCCTTCTTCACCACACTGTCTGTGTGGGTGCACCATTTCAGATTGTCAGTGATGAGTACGCTGAGGAACTTGAACCTGTCCACCTTCTAAACTGCGGTCCCGTCGATGTGGATAGGGGCGTGCTCCCTCTGCTGTTTCCATGATCAGCTCCTTCGTTTTGTTGACGTTGAGGGAGAGGTTATTTTCCTGGCCCCACCCTGCCAGGGCCCTCACCTCCTCCCTGTAGGCTGTCTCGTCATTGTTGGTAATCTGGCCTACTACTGTTGTGTCGTCTGCAAACTTGATGATTGAGTTGGAGGCGTGCTTGGCCACACAGTCATAGGTGAACAGGGAGTACAGGAGGGGGATGAGCACGCACCCTTGTGGGGCCCCAGTGTTGAGGATTAGCGTAGTGGAGGTGTTGTTTCCTACCTTCACCACCTGGGGGCGGCCCGTCAGGAAGTCCAGGACCCAGTTGCACAGGACGGGGTTCAGACCCAGGGCCTCGAGTTTAATGATGAGCTTGGAGGGTACTATGGTGTTGAAGGCTGAGCTGTAGTCAATGAACAGCATTCTGACGTAGGTATTAATTTTTACATTTACATTTTCAGGTATTCCTGTTGTCCAGATGGGATAGGGCAATGTGCAGTGCAATGGCGATTGTATCGTCTGAGGATCTATTGAAGTGGGTCTAGGGTGTCAGGTAAACCCACTTCAATTTCCTTCGGTTATTTAGCATACAACCTTCTCACAACTTTCTGGGAATGGTGCTGGATAGTTGCTTGGCTTTGGAACATTCTCAGCACATTTAAGGAACTTGAACGTTTCCTATAAGTAATAATAATAATATGCCATTTAGCAGACACTTTTATCCAAAGCGACTTACAGTCATGTGTGCATACATTTTTACGTATGGGTGGTCCCGGGGATTGAACCCACTACCCTGGCGTTACAAGCGCCATGCTCTACCAATTGAGCTACAGAGGACCACAAGTAGAAACATGGTTACATTTAATTTATATTTTGGTAACGTTCTAAGAGTGTTCTCCAACTGGTTTGACATTGGGAATGTTTTCAAATAGTTCAGAGAACATTAAGAAACAATGTTTTTCTGTGGGAGTTTCAGGACTTCAGCATTATGATTCCTACAGGTTTCCTCATGGTTCTATTTAATGTCATGTTCTGAAATTGCTCCAAGAACGTTAAGTAAAAATGTTATTCTGTGAGAATTTAATTACTTCTACATAATGTTTCCTACAGGTTTCCTCATAGTTCTCAAATTGTTCCAAGAACGTTAAGAAAACTTTACATAAAAACCACAAGAAAACTTTAGAGAACCTTCATAAATGTTATTTAAAAACGTACATTCCGTTCTTAGAACGTGAAGAAAACGTTCAATAAAAACCACAAGAGAACTTCAGTAACATTCAGAGAACGATCTAAGAATTTTATTTAAAAACATATACATCATTACATTCTCAGCATCAACAAAACTCTCTCTATCCTCCATCTTGTTAAGTGTGTTCAGGTGTTTTGGCCGCGCCGACTAATTGGTCACAGCTGATCTTAATGAGTGCTTGTTTCCTTTGAAATGGGATCAGTCTGAATAGACTAAAATTAACAGCTTTTTATGAGTGAAAAAAACATGGCTTGGTATCTCGTTCATGGTAGCGCAGTGGACTAATTCCATGGATAGAAAACAGAAGATTATAGGTTTGAAAACGCTGATGCCGTGTCACAATAAAAAATAAAAAAATGTGTTTGCATGGCTTTGTTCCCACAACCAATGTGAAACCAAAAACGTACGTTCCCACAACTTCAAAGGAACCAAATGTGCTAGCTGGGTATAGACATGAGTGCTATTGTCGCAGACCTCTTCAGAAACTCAAAGTAGTAACAATTACATGTGCGATTATCTCCACATGCATGTACACACACACACACACACACACACACACACACACACACACACACACACACACCCCAGCAGACCAATGACCCAGGAGATGGAGGGGGGGCTGATTAGGGGTGACGAGTGGAGAGAGGCGGTGGAGGGGGATTTGAGGTGTGTGTGTGCGGCTGGGGGTAGCAGGGATTTGCGCGGGGCCGAGGGCAGGGTGTGTGTGAGGCTGGGGGAAGAGGGGATTTGCGCGGGCCGAGGGCAGGGTGTGTGTGAGGCTGGGGGGAGACCAGTAGGGAATGGTGTCAGCTGCGCAGGCAGCAGGGAAAGCCGACATCTTAATAAAACAGCCTCAGGCTAAAACCCATTAAAAGCCTCAGAGCCTGTTACCACTGCTGGTCAGGTAGCACACACACACATTTATTATATATGGATCTGTGTCTGTATGTCTGTCTGTCTGTCTGTCTGTCTGTCTGTCTGTCCGTGTGTGTGGTTACAGACCTTGACCATTTTGGCATTACAGTAGTCGAGGGAAATTAATTGATAAATACCAGGAAGGGTGGAAACCCTACTCAAAACACAAGTTTCAAGTTGTTAGTGTCATGTGCACAAGTACAGTGAAATGACTTTCCTGCTTCCTCTTTCCCAACTGTAATCAATAAGTAGTAATATAAAAATGTATCAAAAAGTCAAAAATATAGGAGATAAACTACACTGAGAGAACATGGCAGACGGACCAGGTGTAGTATGTAAACTACACTGAGAGAACATGGAAGACGGACCAGGTGTAGTATGTAAACTACACTGAGAGAACATGGCAGACGGACCAGGTGTAGTATGTAAACTACACTGAGAGAACATGGCAGACGGACCAGGTGTAGTATGTAAACTACACTGAGAGAACATGGCAGACGGACCAGGTGTAGTATGTAAACTACACTGAGAGAACATGGCAGACGGACCAGGTGTAGTATGTAAACTACACTGAGAGAACATGGCAGACGGACCAGGTGTAGTATGTAAACTACACTGAGAGAACATGGCAGACGGACCAGGTGTAGTATGAAAACTACACTGAGAGAACATGGCAGACGGACCAGGTGTAGTATGTAAACTACACTGAGAGAACATGGCAGACGGACCAGGTGTAGTATGTAAACTACACTGAGAGAACATGGCAGACTGACCAGGTGAATCCAGGTGAAAGCTATGATCCCTTATTGATGTCACTTGTTAAATCCACTTCAATCAGTGTAGATGAAGGGGAGGAGACAGGTTAAAGAAGGATGTTTAAGCCTTGAGGCAATCGAGACATGGATTGTGTATGTTTGCCATTTAGAGGGTGAATGGGCAAGACAAAATATTGAAGTGTCTTTGAACAGGGTATGGTAGTAGGTGCCAGGCGCACATGATTGAGTGTGTCAAGAACTGCAACGCTGCTGGGTTTTTCAAGCTCAACAGTTTCCTGTGTGTATCAAGAATGGTCAACCACCCAAAGGACATCCAGCCAACTTGACACAACTGTGGGAAGCATTGGAGTAAACATTGGCCAGCATCCCTGTGGGAAGCATTGGAGTCAACAAGGGCCAGCATCCCTGTGGGAAGCGTTGGAGTAAACATTGGCCAGCATCCCTGTGGGAAGCATTGGAGTCAACATGGGCCAGCATCCCTGTGGGAAGCATTGGAGTAAACATTGGCCAGCATCCCTGTGGGAAGCATTGGAGTAAACATTGGCCAGCATCCCTGTGGAGTCCATGTCCCGACAAATTGAGGCTGTTCTTAGGGCAAAAAGGGGGTGGGGGGTGCAACTCAATATTAGGAGTTCAGAGTTCAGTCTTATAGGTGTTGTACTATAGCTGAGTTCAGACAGGATCTTATTGGTGTTGTACTAAACTATTGTTTTGACAGGATGTCACTTCTCTTCTGCCAGGTGTGTGTGTGTGTGAGTGTGGTGCGCCGCGAGCCACCTCTTTATCTCAGGCCTAAGGCTACTGTCACTGAGCCGGAGGGAGAGAGGAGAGACGGAGGGAGAGACAGAGGGAGAGAGGGAGGAAGAGAGAGAGATAATTCACTTGTCAGCTGCCTGATGAAATGCCATTTTAACTGAAGCTGTTAATAGGAGCATTACAGGGTTCACCCAACCACACCCACCGCACACTTGACCCACAGCCACTGAGTACATGCACACTCACACACACACACACACACACACACACACACACACTCCCACACACACACACACACACACACACACACACACACACACACACACACACACACACACACACACACACACACACACACACACACACACACACACACACACACACACACACACACATTCCTTTACCCTGCTGCATAATGACTTCTTAAAGACATGCTCTGATACATTGGCGACTAAGAAAGTCATTTTTAAACCTCGCGCTTTAGGCTGGATGTGTCAATGAGTTTCATATATGCATAATCTATGAGCAGAATTACTGTCTTACCTCAATAGCCACGAAATCCCTATTTTGAAAGCGACTTATCTTGAAGCTGTGCCCCCCCCCCACGTGGACCAGCCCCCTAGCAATTCGAGATCTAGCCAATGAGCTTCAGCCCCTCATATTTGCTCCAACTGCTCAGTGAACACAGAGAGAGAGAGAGAGAGAGAGAGAGAGAGAGAGAGAGAGAGAGAGAGAGAGAGAGAGAGAGAGAGAGAGAGAGAGAGAGAGAGAGAGAGAGAGAGAGAGAGAGAGAGACAGAGAGAGACAGAGAGAGAGACAGAGAGAAAGAGAGAGAGAGAGCCATCCTTTGCCTTGATGACAGCTTTGCACACTCTTGGCATTATTTCAACCAGCTTCACCTGGAATGCTTTTCCAACAGTCTTGAAGGAGTTTCCACATATGCTGAGCACTTGTTGGCTGCTTTTCCTTCACTCTGCGGTCCAACTCATCCCAAACCATCTCAATTGGGTTGAGGTCGGGTGATTGTGGAGGCCAGGTCATCTGATTCAGCACTCCATCACTCTCCTTCTTGGTAAAATAGCCCTTACACAGCCTGGAGGTGTGTTGGGTCATTGTCCTGTTGAAAAACAAATGATAGTCCCACTAAGACCAAACCAGATGGGATGGCGTATCACTGCAGAATGCTGTGGTAGCCATGCTGGTTAAGTGTGCCTTGAATTCTAAATAAATCACAGACAGTGTCACCAGCAAAGCACCCCCACACCATAACACCTCCTCCTCCATGCTTTACAGTGGGAACAACACATACGGTGGGAACCACACCATGTCTCACAAAGACACAGCGGTTTGAACCAAAAATCTCCAATTTGGACTCCAGACCAAAGGACACATTTCCACCGGTCTAATGTCCATTGCTCGTGTTTCTTGGCCCAAGCAGGTCTCTTCTTCTTATTGGTGTCCTTTAATAGTGGTTTGTTTGCAACAATTCGACCATGAAGGCCTGATTCACACAGTCCCCTCTGAACAGTAGATGTTGAGATGTGTCTGTTACTTGGCTGCAATTTCTGAGGCTGGTAACTCTAATGAACTTATCCTCTGCAGCAGAGGTAACTCTGGGTCTTCCATTCCTGTGGCGGTCCTCATGAGAGCCAGTTTCATCATAGCACTTGATGGTTTTTGCGAATGCACTTGAAGAAACTTTCTTGAAATTTTCTGGATTGACTGATGGACTGTCGTTTCTCTTTGCTTATTTGAGCTGTTCTTGCCATAATATGGACTTGGTCTTTTACCAAATAGGGCTGTCTTCTGTATACCTCCACTACCTTGTCACAACACAACTTGATTGGCTCAAACGCATTATGAAGGAAAGAAATTGAAAAACCTCCTTGGTCTTTGTGGTTGAATCTGTGTTTGAAATTCACTGCTCGACTGAGGGACCTTAGTTATTGTGTGTGTAGCTTACAGAGATGAGGTAGTCATTTAAAAAGCATGGTAAACACTATTATTGCACACAGAGTCCATGCAACTTATTATATGAGTTGTTAAGCACATTTTTACTCCTGAACGTATTTATGCTTGCCATAACAAATGGATTGAATACTTATTGACTCAAGACATTTCAGTTTTTCATTCTTAATGAATTTGTAAAAATTTTGAAAAACATTATTTCACTTTGACATTATCATATTTGTATTTATTTTATTTTATTTCACCTTTATTTAACCAGGTAAGCCAGTTGAGAACAGGTTCTCATTTACAACTGCGACCTGGCCAAGATAAAGCAAAGCAGTGCAATAAAAACAACACAGAGTTACATATGGGGTAAAAAACATAAAGTCAAAAATACAACAGAAAATATATATACAGTGTGTGCAAATGTAGCAAGTTATGGAGGTAAGGCAATAAATAGGCTATAGTGCAGAATAATTACAATAGTATTAACACTGGAATGATAGATGTGCAAGAGATTATGTGCAAATAGAGATACTGGGGTGCAAAAGAGCAAAATAAATAACAATATGGGGATGAGGTAGTTGGGTGGGCTAATTTCAGATGGGCTGTGTACAGGTGCAGGCCAGTGTATATTGTGTGTAGGCCAGTGAAAAATGTAATCCATTTTAAATTCAGGCTGTAACACAGCAAGGGTTTAAATACTTTCTGAAGGCCCTGTTTACATAGTACAGTATATGTATTATTACCAACACCTTTCTGTTGTCAGAACAGACACAACAACCACACATTTATAAATTCATGGTCTTTCAATTCCCACTCCTCCACCAAGTCAGTAGAACAACACATCAACACAACTTTAAAACAGCCTTCCAATCTAAACTATCTAATCTTATAATATTTTTATCAAGTTATAATATAATAATATCTTGAAACCCTCCCAGCTCGCACATTTGGTTCCTTGGAAATTGTGGGAACATACGTGTTTGCTTTCCAATTGGTTCTTGGAACGAAGCCATACTTTTCCTGACCGGTAAAATTGAAAGTTTTTTCAACCTTTCGAGAACGAAAGTTACAATTCTGCCTGCTCTGGGAACGTACATTTTTAGGTTGCAGGGAGGTTCTGAGAACGTTTTACTAGGTTGCAGGGAGGTTCTGAGAACGTTTTACTAGGTTGCAGGGAGGTTCTGAGAACGTTTTACTAGGTTGCAGGCAGGTTCTGAGAACGTTTTACTATGGTTCTCTGAAAGTTTAATTAAGTTTAATTTATATATTTTATACAGTTTATACATTTTTTGATAACGAAAATTATATATACACTGCTCAAAAAAATTAAGGGAACACTTAAACAACACAATGTAACTCCAAGTCAATCACACTTCTGTGAAATCAAACTTTACACTTAGGAAGCAACACTGATTGACAATACATTTCACATGCTGTTGTGCAAATGGAATAGACAACAGGTGGAAATTATAGGCAATTAGCAAGACACCCCCAATAAAGGAGTGGTTCTGCAGGTGGTGACCACAGACCACTTCTCAGTTCCTATGCTTCCTGGCTGATGTTTTGGTCACTTTTGAATGCTGGCGGTGCTTTCACTCTAGTGGTAGCATGAGACGGAGTCTACAACCCACACAAGTGGCTCAGGTAGTGCAGCTCATCCAGGATGGCACATCAATGCGAGCTGTGGCAAGAAGGTTTGCTGTGTCTGTCAGCGTAGTGTCCAGAGCATGGAGGCGCTACCAGGAGACAGGCCAGTACATCAGGAGACGTGGAGGAGGCCGTAGGAGGGCAATAACCCAGCAGCAGGACCGCTACCTCCGCCTTTGTGCAAGGAGGAGCAGGAGGAGCACTGCCAGAGCCCTGCAAAATGACCTCCAGCAGGCCACAAATGTGCATGTGTCTGCTCAAACGGTCAGAAACAGACTCCATGAGGGTGGTATGAGGGCCCGACGTCCACAGGTGGGGGTTGTGCTTACAGCCCAACACCGTGCAGGACGTTTGGCATTTGCCAGAGAACACCAAGATTGGCAAATTCGCCACTGGTGCCCTGTGCTCTTCACAGATGAAAGCAGGTTCACACTGAGCACATGTGACAGACGTGACAGAGCCTGGAGACGCCGTGGAGAACGTTCTGCTGCCTGCAACATCCTCCAGCATGACCGGTTTGGCGGTGGGTCAGTCATGGTGTGGGGTGGCATTTCTTTGGGGGCCGCACAGCCCTCCATGTGCTCGCCAGAGGTAGCCTGACTGCCATTAGGTACCGAGATGAGATCCTCAGACCCCTTGTGAGACCATATGCTGGTGCGGTTGGCCCTGGGTTCCTCCTAATGCAAGACAATGCTAGACCTCATGTGGCTGGAGTGTGTCAGCAGTTCCTGCAAGAGGAAGGCATTGATGCTATGGACTGGCCCGCCCGTTCCCCAGACCTGAATCCAATTGAGCACATCTGGGACATCATGTCTCGCTCCATCCACCAACGCCACGTTGCACCACAGACTGCCCAGGAGTTGGCGGATGCTTTAGTCCAGGTCTGGGAGGAGATCCCTCAGGAGACCATCCGCCACCTCATCAGGAGCATGCCCAGGCATTGTAGGGAGGTCATACAGGCACGTGGAGGCCACACACACTACTGAGCCTCATTTTGACTTGTTTTAAGGACATTACATCAAAGTTGGATCAGCCTGTAGTGTGGTTTTCCACTTTAATTTTGAGGGTGACTTAAATCCAGACCTCCATGGGTTGATAAATTTGATTTCCATTGATAATTTATGTGTGATTTTGTTGTCAGCACATTCAACTATGTAAAGAAAAAAGTATTTAATAAAATTATTTCATTCATTCAGATCTAGGATGTGTTGTTTAAGTGTTCCCTTTATTTTTCTGAGCAGTGTATTTTTTGGGAGGTTTTTTAATAACTTCCTTAAAACGTTCACTGAATGTTTCAATAACACTGCTAGCTTAGGTTAATTGTGTTGAACTCCAAGCACAGATAGGACACATGGAAATTAATTTGCTTAGGCATTAATCATGCAAACACATTTTTTTTTATTGTGGCACGGCGTCAGAGAACTTAGAACCTATGATGTTCTGTTCTCTATCCATTGAATTAGTCCACTGCGCCACCAGGATGGAGATAGCGCGCATGTTTTTTTTACTCATACAAAGCTGTTCATTTTAGTCTATTCAGACTGATCCCATTTCAAAGGAAACAAGCACTCATTAAGATCAGCTGTGGCCAATTAGTGGGTGCGGCCAACACACCTGAACACACTTAACAAGATGGAGGATAGAGAGAGTTTTGTTGATGCTGAGAACGGAATGATTTATATGTTATAAAATAACATTCTGAGAACGTTCTTTGAATGTTAATAATGTTTTCTTGTGGTTTTATAGAAAGTTTTCTTAATGTTCTGAGAACATGACTTTAAATAGAACCATGAGGAAACCTGTAAGAAACGTTATGCTGAAGTATTGAAATTCCCTGCTAAGAAACATATGGTTCTAAGAACGTTATGTTCTAGCTGGGTATCCTGCACCATTCCAGAACGTTGTGGAAAGGTTGTATGCAAAATAACCGTAAGACAACCACACTCTCACCAAGCTCTAAGAAACATATGGTTCTCAGAACGTTGTGTTCTAGCTGGGCACTCTTAAAAATCTTATTTAACAAACGTTATTTAGAAATCAAATAGGCCAACTCAAATACAGATCGTTTGAAATAACACTTTCATTTTCATATAATTACAATCTACCATGTCATATGCATATACAGTGCATTCAGAAAGTATTCAGACCCCTTTCTTTTTTCCACATTTTGTTACGTTACAGCCTTATTCTAAAATGGATTAAATAAATACAAATCCTCATCAATCTACACACAATACCCCATAATGACAAAGCAAACAGGTTTTTAGAAATGTTTGCAAATGTATTAAAAATAAAAAACAGAAATACCTTATTTACATAAGTATTCAGACCCTATGAGTCTCAAAATTGAGCTCAGGTACATCCTGTTCCCATTGATCATCCTTGAGATGTTTCTACAACTTGATTGGCGTCCAACTGTGGTAAATTCAATTGATTGGACATGATTTGGAAAGGCACACACCTGTCTATATACACTGTTGACAGTGCATGTCAGAGCAAAAACCAAGCCATGAGGTCGAAGGAATTGTCCTTAGCGCTCCAAGACAGGATCTGGGGAAAGGTACCAAAACATTTCTGCAGCATTGAAGGTCTCCAAGAACACAGTGGCCTCCATCATTCTTAAATGGAAGAAGTTTGGAACCACCAAGACTCTTCCTAGAGCTGGCCGCCCGGCCAAACTGAGCAATCGGAGGAGAAGGGCCTTGGTTACGGAGGTGACCAAGAACTCGATGGTCACTCTGACAGAGCTCCAGTCCTCTGTGGAGATAGGAGAACCTTCCAGAAGGACAACCATCTCTGCAGCATTCCACCATTCAGGCCTTTATGGTAGAGTGGCCAGACGGAAGCCACTCCTCAGTAAAAGGCACATGACAGCCCGCTTGGAGTTTGCCAAAAGGCACCTAAAGGACTCTCAGACCATGAAAAACAAGATTCTCTGGTCTGATGAAACCAAGATTGAACTCTTTGGCCTGAATGCCAAGCGTCACCTCTGGAGGGAACCAGGCACCGCTCATCACCTTGCCAATACCATCCCTACGGTGAAGCATGGTGGTGGCAGCATCATGCTGTGGGGATGTTTTTCAGCGGCAGGGACTGGGAGACTAATCAGGATCGAGGGACAGATTAACAGAGAAAAGTACAGAGAGATCCTTGATGAAAACCTTCTCCAGAGCGCTCAGGACCTCAGACTGGGGCAAAGGTTCACCTTCCAACAGGACAACGACCCTAAGCACACAGCCAAAAGACAACGCAGGAGTGGCTTTGGGACAAGTCTCTGAATGTCCTTGAGTGGCCCAGCCAGAGCCTGGACTTGAACCCGAAAAAACATCTCTGGGGAGACCTGAAAATAGCTGTGCAGCAACGCTCCCCCTCCAACCTGACAGAGCTTGAGAGGATCTGCAGAGAAGAATGGGAGAAACTCCCCAAATACAGGTGTGCCAAGCTTGTAGTGTCATACCCAAGAAGACTTGAGGCTGTAATCGCTTCCGAAGGTGCTTCAACAAAGTACTGAGTAAAGGGTCTGAATACTTATGTAAATGTCATATTTCCGTTTTTTATTTTGTAAAAATATGCAAAAAATTCAAGAAACCTGTTTTTTGCTTTGTCATTATGGGGTACTTTGTGTAGATTGATGAGGGGGAAAAAACAATTGAATCCATTTTAGAATAAGGCTGTAATGTAACAAACTGTGGAGAAAGGCATGGGGTCTAAATACTTTCCGAAAACACTGTATGCCATAAAAGCCCATAAAAAATCTATACTATTTTCACATAAATATTGATTTGAAAATAAATATCAGGCCTACGTTAGTTTAAATATTACACACACATCGCACAATAAAGAAACACATCTCAACAATATGGTGTGTGTGTGTGTGTGTGTGTGTGTGTGTGTGTGTGTGTGTGTGTGTGTGTGTGTGTGTGTGTGTGTGTGTGTGTGTGTGTGTGTGTGTGGTGAGTTCTGAGTCTCAATGTAAGCAAACAACCTTCTCTCCAGTCTCCACATTAGTATAGCTCTATCTAGCTCTATGATCTTCTACAATACCATTCTACATCATCTAGCTCTATGATCTTCTACAATACCATTCTACATCATCTAGCTCTATGATCTTCTACAATACCATTCTACATCATCTAGCTCTATGATCTTCTACAATACCATTCTACATCATCTAGCTCTATGATCTTCTACAATACCATTCTACATCACCTAGCTCTATGATCTTCTACAATACCATTCTACATCACCTAGCTCTATGATCTTCTACAATACCATTCTACATCACCTAGCTCTATGATCTTCTACAACACCATTCTACATCACCTAGCTCTATGATCTTCTACAATACCATTCTACATCACCTAGCTCTATGATCTTCTACAATACCATTCTACATCACCTAGCTCTATGATCTTCTACAATACCATTCTACATCACCTAGCTCTATGATATTCTACAACACCATTCTACATCACCTAGCTCTATGATCTTCTACAATACCATTCTACATCATCTAGCTCTATGATTTTCTACAATATCATTCTACATCACCTAGCTCTATGATCTTCTACAATACCATTCTACATCATCTAGCTCTATGATCTGCTAAATGGCATATTATTATTATTATTATTATGATCTTCTACAATATCATTCTACATCACCTAGCTCTATGATCTTCTACAATACCATTCTACATCATCTAGCTCTATGATCTTCTACAATACCATGCTACATCATCTAGCTCTATGATCTTCTACAATACCATTCTACATCACCTAGCTCTATGATCTTCTACAATACCATTCTACATCATCTAGCTCTATGATCTTCTACAATACCATGCTACATCATCTAGCTCTATGATCTTCTACCATCTATACACACCTCTATGTGTTCTATGTTCACACAGGAAGTTGACACAAACACACACACAGGGTTCTGTGTCTGTATCTGCAAAGAGACTGCACACCATCTAGTGGGGTATGTCTGACAGGACAGGGAGACAGTGTCTTTAGTGACTAAAAGACAGAACTGTATTTTAATAACAACAGCATCACCTCCTGGACACAGGAGAGAGACAGACAGCACCATCTCCTGGACACAGGAGAGAGACAGACAGCACTACCTCCTGGACACAGGAGAGAGACAGACAGCACTACCTCCTGGACACAGGAGAGAGACAGACAGAACAACCTCCTGGACATAGGAGAGAGACAGACAGCCTGGACACAGGAGAGAGACAGACAGCCTGGACACAGGAGAGAGACAGACAGCCTGGACACAGGAGAGAGACAGACAGTACCATCTCCTGGACACAGGAGAGAGACAGACAGCACCATCGGCTGGACACAGGAGAGAGACAGACAGCACCATCTCCTGGACACAGTACAGCTGAGAGAGACAGACAGCACCATCGGCTGGACACAGGAGAGAGACAGACAGCACCATCGGCTGGACACAGGAGAGAGACAGACAGCACCATCTCCTGGATACAGCACAGCTGAGAGAGACAGACAGCACCATCTCCTGGACACAGTACAGCTGAGAGAGACAGACAGCACCATCTCCTGGATACAGCACAGCTGAGAGAGACAGACAGCACCATCTCCTGGACACAGTACAGCTGAGAGAGACAGACTGAGTGGGGTTTCTGAGGGGGTTAGATAGGTAGTTATTATCCCCCAGCCTGCTGCTAGAGGACTGAGAACAGAGGATAAGACCTATAGCAGAGGATAAGACCTATAGCAGAAGTAGAAAAGGACATTTTCTGAAGTAAATGTTGTGGTGTGCTTGCTAGTCTTGAGAAGTATTTATGGTTTTGAAATAGTATTAGTAGTGGTAGTGACGGCAGTAGGTTTTCATAGCCTATGAGTTAGTTGGGGGCGGCAGGTAGCTTAGTGTTGAAGAGCGTTGTGCCAGTAACTAAAAGGTTGCTGGTTCTAATCCCCAAGGTGAAAAATCTGTCGATGTGCCCTTGAGCAAGGCACTTAACCCTAATTGCTCCTGTAAGTCGCTCTGGATAAGAGCGTCTGCTAAAATGTTATAGTGCCCTATTTTGGGATGGTTTGTAGGTGAGTTGTTATAGTGGGCTGCTGGAGTGAGTGCTATAGCATCATAAGACATATAATGGGTTTTTTAACTGTTTTGCTTTGAACATGAGATAGACTGACCAGGTGAATCCAGGTGAAAGCTATGATCCCTAATTGATGTCACTTGTTAAATCCACTTCAATCCGTGTAGAAGGGGAGGAGACAGGTTAAAGAAGCATTTTTTAAGCCTTGATACAATTGAGACATGGATTATGTATATGTGTCATTCAGACGGTGAATGGGCAAGACAAAAGTTTTAAGTGTCTTTGAATACGGTGTGGTAGTAGGTGCCAGGCACACCGTGTCACAAACGTTGAGAGACAGGTCGGACCAAGGTGCAGCGTGAAAAGCGTACATGTTTATTAACTCAAATAAACATACAAGAAACAACGTAACGTGGAAGTCCATAGGGCTATACACATACCAGACTAACAGGAACAAGATCACACAGCTAAGGTACCCATACCAGACTAACAGGAACAAGATCCCACAGCTAAGGTAGGCAACCAGGCTACTTAAGGATGATCCCCAATCAGAGACAACTAGTGACAGCTGCCTCTGATTGGGAACCACACCCGGCCAAACATAGACACACAACCTAGAACTAAAACATAGAAATAGACTAACTAGAACGTAAACATAGAATATATAACATAGAAACTCACGCCCTGACCAAACCAACTAAAGACAACAGGCCTCTCACGGCCAGGGCGTGACACACCGTTTGTGTAGAGAACTGCAAAGCTGATGGGTTTTTCACGCTCAACAGTTTTGTGTGAGTATCAGGAATGGTCCACCACCCAAAGGACATCCAGCCAACTTGACAACACTGTGGGAAGCATTGGAGTCAACATGGGATTCGACACCTTGTAGAGTCCCTGCCCCGACAAATTGAGGCTGTTCTGAGGGAAAAAGAGGGGGGGGGGGGACCACGGGTCCTTCACTACTGTCCGGCAGCGGTATAGGAAGCAGGTTGACTACCATGGTACAGACTAAAACTCAGTCAAAATAATTAGTCTGATTAATTTGATATACTCATTTATCAACCTTATTACTTTGTATTGTGGGGCAGTTAGATCACACATTTCATCAGAAATAACTACACTCAGACTACTACACTTTTATTCACTCTCCTACTAGACTACCACGGTAAAGACTACCACGGTATAAACTACCACGGTATAGACTACCACGGTAAAGACTACCACGGTATAAACTACCACGGTATAGACTACCACGGTAAAGACTACCACAGTATAGACTACCACGGTATAGACTACCACAGTATAAACTACCACGGTATAGACTACCACTGTGTAAACTACCACGGTATAGACTACCACAGTATAGACTACCACTGTATAAACTACCACAGTAAAGACTACCACAGTATAAACTACCACAGCATAGACTATCACAGTATAGACTACCACAGTATAGACTACCACAGCATAGACTATCACAGTATAAACTACCACAGTATAAACTACCACAGCATAGACTATCCCAGTATAAACTACCACAGTATAAACTACCACAGCATAGACTATCACAGTATAAACTACCACAGTATAGACTACCACAGTATAGACTACCACAGTAAAGACTATCCCAGTATAAACTACCACAGTATAGACTTTTTTTTAATTATTTTTTTTTATTTCACCTTTATTTAACCAGGTAAACCAGTTGAGAACAAGTTCTCATTTACAACTGCGACCTGGCCAAGATAAAGCAAAGCAGTGCGATAAAAACAACAACACAGAGTTACATATGGGGTAAAACAAAACAAAGTCAAAAATACAACAGAAATACATATAATATACAGTGTGTGCAAATTTAGCAAGTTATGGAGGTAAGGCAATAAAATAGGCTATAGTGCAAAATAATTACAATTAGTATTAACACTGGAATGATAGATGTGCAAGAGATGATGTGCAAATAGAGATACTGGGGTGCAAAAGAGCAAAATAAATAACAATATAGGGATGAGGTAGTTGGGCGGGCTAATTACAGATGGGCTGTGTACAGGTGCAGTGATCGGTAAGGTGCTCTGACAACTGATGCTTAAAGTTAGTGAGGGAGATAAGTGTCTCCAGACTACCACAGTATAGACTACCACAGTATAGACTACCACAGTAAAGACTACACAGTATATGCTACCACAGTAAAGACTACCATAGTATAAACTACCACAGTATAGACTACCACAGTATAGACTACCACTGTATAAACTACCACAGTAAAGACTACACAGTATATACTACCACAGTAAAGACTACCACAGTATAAACTACCACAGTATAGACTATCACAGTATAAACTACCACAGTGTAGACTACCACGGTATAGACTAACACTGTATAAACTACCACAGTATAGACTACCACGGTATAGACTAACACTGTATAAACTACCACAGTATAGACTACCACGGTAAAGACTATCACAGTATAGACTACCACAGTATAAACTACCACAGTATAGACTACCACAGTATAGACTATCACAGTATAAACTACCACAGTATAAACTACCACGGTATAAACTAACACTGTATAAACTACCACGGTAAAGACTACCACAGTATAGACTATCACAGTATAGACTACCACAGTATAAACTACCACAGTATAGACTACCACAGTATAGACTACCACAGTATAAACTACCACAGTATAGACTACCACAGTAAAGACTATCACAGTATAAACTACCACAGTATAGACTACCACGGTAAAGACTATCACTGTATAAACTACCACAGTATAAACTACCACGGTAAAGACTAACACTGGATAAACTACCACAGTATAAACTACCATTGTAGAAGCTACCACAGTATAGACTACCACTGTGTAAACTACCACGGTATAGACTACCACAGTAAAGACTACCACAGTACAAACTACCACAGTATAGACTACCACTGTGTAAACTACCACGGTAAAGACTACCACAGTATAAACTACCATTGTATAAACTACCACAGTATAGACTACCACAATATAGACTACCACTGTATAAACTACCACAGTATAGACTACCACTGTATAAACTACCACTGTATAAACTACCACAGTATAGACTACCACTGTATAAACTACCACAGCATAGACTACCACAGTATAGACTACCACAGTATAGAATACCACTGTGTAAACTACCACGGTAAAGACTACCACAGTATAAACTACCATTTTATAAACTACCACAGTATAGAGTACCACAATATAGACTACCACTGTATAAACTACCACTGTATAAACTACCACAGTATAGACTACCACTGTATAAACTACCACAGCATAGACTACCACAGTATAGACTACCACTGTGTAAACTACCACGGTAAAGACTATCACTGTATAAACTACCACAGTATAAACTACCACGGTAAAGACTAACACTGTATAAACTACCACAGTATAAACTACCATTGTAGAAACTACCACTGTGTAAACTACCACGGTAAAGACTAACACTGTATAAACTACCACAGTATAAACTACCATTGTAGAAACTACCACTGTGTAAACTACCACGGTATAGACTACCACGGTAAAGACTACCACTGTGTAAACTACCACAGTATAAACTATCATTGTAGAAACTACCACGGTAAAGACTACCACAGTATAGACTACCACAGTATAAACTACCTTTGTATAAACTACCTTTGTATAAACTACCACAGTATAGACTACCACAATATAGACTACCACTGTATAAACTACCACTGTATAAACTACCACTGTGTAAACTACCACAGTATAGACTACCACTGTATAAACTACCACAGCATAGACTACCACAGTATAGACTACCACTGTGTAAACTACCACAGTATAAACTATCATTGTAGAAACTACCACGGTAAAGACTACCACAGTATAGACTACCACAGTATAAACTACCACGGTATAGACTACCACGGTATAATCTACCACTGTATAAACTACCACAGTATAGACTACCACAGTATAAACTACCACAGTATAAACTACCACGGTATAGACTACCACTGTATAAACTACCACAGTATAAACTACCACAGTATAGACTACCACAGTATAGACTACCACTGTGTAATCTACCACAGTATAGACTGGGTGAAAGTGTTGTGGTCAGATGACTGTTCCAGGCTATAACTTACTGTACCAGGCTATAACTTACTGTACCAGGCTATAACTTACTGTACCAGGCTATACCTGACTGTACCTGGCTACAGTGCATTCGGAAAGTATTCAGACCCTTCCCTTTTTCCACATTTTGTTACGTTACAGCCATATATATATAAAAAAAAAAAATATGTAATCTTCTACACAATAGACCATAATGACAACGTGAAAATAGGTTTTTAGAAATTGTTGCACATTTATAACAAATATAAAACAGAAATACCTTATTTACATAAGTATTCAGACCCTTTGCTATGAGACTCGAAATTGAGCTCAGGTGCATCCTGTTTCCATTGATCATCATTGAGATGTTTATACAACTTGATTGGAGTCCACCTGCGGTAAATTCAATTGATTGAACATGATTTGGAAAGGCACACACCTGTCTATATAAGGTCCCACTGTTGACAGTGCATGGCAGAGTAAAAACCAAGCCATGAGGTCGAAGGAATTGTCCGTAGACCTCCGAGACAGGATTGTGTCGAGGCACAGATCTGGGGAAGGGTAACAAAACATTTCTGCAGCATTGAAGGTCCCCAAGAACACAGTGGCCTCCATCGTTCTTAAATGGAAGAAGTTTGGAACCACCAAGACTCTTCATAGAGCTGGCCACCCGGCCAAACTGAGCAGTCAGTGGAGAAGGGCCTTGGTCAGGGAGGTGACCAAGAACCCGATGGTCACTCTGACAGAGCTCCAGAGTTCCTCTGTGGAGATGGGAGAACCTTCCAGAAAGACAACCTTCTCTGCAGCACTCCACCAATCAGGCCTTTATGGTAGAGTGGCCAGACGGAAGCCACTCCTCAGTAAAAGGCACATGACAGCCCACTTGGAGTTTGCCAAAAGGTACCTAAAGGACTCAGACCATGAGAAACAAGATTCTCTGGTCTGATGAAACCAAGATTGAACTTTTTGGCCTAAATGCTAAGGGTCACATCTGGCGGAAACCTGGCACCATCCCTACGGTGAAGCATGGTGGAGGCATTATCATGCTGTGGGAATGTTTTTCAGAGGCAGGAACTGGGAGACTGGTCATGATCAAGGGAAAGATGAACGGTGCGAACTACAGAGAGATCCTTGATGAGCTCTCATGACCTCAGACTGTGGCGAAGGTTCACCTTCCAACAGGACAACGACCCTAAGCACACAGCCAAGACAACGTAGGAGTGGCTTCGGGACAAGTCTCTGAATGTCCTTGAGTGGCCCAACCAGAGCCCGGACTTGAACCCGATCGAACATCTCTGGAGAGACCTGAAAATAGCTGTGCAGCGACACTCCCCATCCAACCTGACAGAGCTTGAGAGGATCTGCAGAGAAGAAAGGGAGAAACTCCCCAAATACAGGTGTGCCAAGCTTGTAGCGTCATACCCAAGAAGACTGGAGGTTGTAATCGCTGCCAAAGGTGCTTCAACAAAGTATTGAGTAAAAGGGTCTGAATACTTACAGTGGGGAGAACAAGTATTTGATACACTGCCGATTTTGCAGGTTTTCCTACTTACAAAGCATGTAGAGGTCTGTAATTTTTATCATAGGTACACTTCAACTGTGAGAGACGGAATTTAAAACAAAAATCCAGAAAATCACATTGTATGATTTTTATGTAATTAATTTGCATTTTATTGCATGACATAAGTATTTGATCACCTACCAACCAGTAAGAATTCCGGCTCTCACAGACCTGTTAGTTTTTCTTTAAGAAGCCCTCCTGTTCTCCACTCATTACCTGTATTAACTGCACCTGTTTGAACTCGTTACCTTTATAAAAGACACCTGTCCACACACTCAATCAAACAGACTCCAACCTCTCCACAATGGCCAAGACCAGAGAGCTGTGTAAGGACATCAGGGATAAAATTGTAGACCTGCACAAGGCTGGGATGGGCTACAGGACAATAGGCAAGCAGCTTGGTGAGAAGGCAACAACTGTTGGCGCAATTATTAGAAAATGGAAGAAGTTCAAGATGACGGTCAATCATCCTCGGTCTGGGGCTCCATGCAAGATCTCACCTCGTGGGGCATCAATGATCATGAGGAAGGTGAGGGATCAGCCCAGAACTACACGGCAGGACCTGGTCAATTACCTGAAGAGAGCTGGGACCACAGTCTCAAATAAAACCATTAGTAACACACTACGCCGTCATGGATTAAAATCCTGCAGCGCACGCAAGGTCCCCCTGCTCAAGCCAGCGCATGTCCAGGCCCGTCTGAAGTTTGCCAATGACCATCTGGATGATCCAAAGGAGGAATGGGAGAAGGTAATGTGGTCTGATGAGACAAAAATAGAGCTTTTTGGTCTAAACTCCACTCGCCGTGTTTGGAGGAAGAAGAAGGATGAGTATAACCCCAAGAACACCATCCCAACCATGAAGCATGGGATGCTTTTCTGCAAAGGGGACAGGACGACTGCACCGTATTGAGGGGAGGATGGATGGGGCCATGTATCGCGAGATCTTGGCCAACAACCTCTTTCCCTCAGTAAGAGCATTGAAGATGGGCCGTGGCTGGGTCTTCCAGCATGACAATGACCCGAAACACCCAGCCAGGGCAACTAAGGAGTGGCTCCGTAAGAAGCATCTCAAGGTCCTGGAGTGGCCTAGCCAGTCTCCAGACCTGAACCAATATAAACTATTTGGAGGGAGCTGAAAGTCCGTATTGCCCAGCGACAGCCCCGAAACCTGAAGGATCTGGAGAAGGTCTGTATGGAGGAGTGGGCCAAAATCCCTGCTGCAGTGTGTGCAAACCTGGTCAAGACCTACAGGAAACGTATGATCTCTGTAATTACAAACAAAGGTTTCTGTACCAAATATTAAGTTCTGCTTTTCTGATGTATCAAATACTTATGTCATGCAATAAAATGCAATTTTTTTAATTACATAAAAATCATACAATGTGATTTTCTGGATTTTTGTTTTAGATTCCGTCTCTCACAGTTGAAGTGTACCTATGATAAAAATTACAGACCTCTACATGCTTTGTAAGTAGGAAAACCTGCAAAATCGGCAGTGTATCAAATACTTGTTCTCCCCACTGTATGTAAATGTGATACTTAAGTTTTTAATTTGTTATAAATTTGCTAAAATTTCTAAAAACCTGGTTTTGCTTTGTCATAATGGGATATTGTGTGTAGATTGATGAGGGGAAAAAACTATTTAATCCATTTTAGAATAAAGCTGTAACCTAACAAAATGTGGAAAAAGTCAAGGGGTCTGAATACTTTCCGAATGCACTGTATACATAATATAATAATAATAATATGCCATTTAGCAGACGCTTTTATCCAAAGCGACTGACAGTCATGTGTGCATACATTTTCAACTTGTCAAATAATCATCAAGCCCTTGATGAGTTGAAGGAGGTGGGTTTGTCCAGGGCTACAACAAAAATGCACGGTTGGGGGTACTGGAGGACTGGAGTTGGGAAACACTGATCTAGGAGATAAGAAAGCTCAGGAAATTAACCTCTTCTTTGGTCAGAGTTTATAGGCCAAACCGTTCGGACGCTACAGACATTTTCGTGAGAAGAGCGATTTTCGGGATGTCTCATGGTCTGACAAACACCGCTGTAGCTCAGCCACCGCAGATGCAGAAGTACAATACCTGATATCTCTAGCTTAAACTGACGGACACAGGTGCATCAATAGACTCTTAAGGTAAAGAACATTATTTACTCTCCTTCCATCCCTACTTCTCTATATCCCTCTATCTCACCTCTCTCATCACTCTTTCCCCATCTCTCTCCATCCCAGCAAGCTAACTCAACACCAAGCTAGCTAACTCAACACCAAGCTAACCCAACACCTAGCTAGCTAACTCAACACCTAGCTAGCTAACTCAACACCAAGCTAGCTAACTCAACACCTAGCTAACCCAACACCTAGATAGCTAACTCAATACCTAGCTAGCTAACTCAACACCAAGCTAACTCAACATCAAGCAAGCTAACTCAACATCAAGCAAGCTAACTCAACACCTAGCTAGCTAACTCAACACCTAGCTAGCTAACTCAACAGCAAGGTAACACTAACTCAACAGCAAGGTAACACTAACTCAACACCAAGGTAACTACCTCAACAGCAAGGTAACTACCTCAACAGCAAGGTAACTACCTCAACAGCAAGGTAACTACCTCAACAGCAAGGTAACTACCTCAACAGCAAGGTAACTACCTCAACAGCAAGCTAACTAACTCAACAGCAAGGTAACTACCTCAACAGCAAGGTAACTACCTCAACAGCAAGGTAACTACCTCAACAGTAAGGTAACTACCTCAACAGCAAGGTAACTACCTCAACAGCAAGGTAACTACCTCAACAGTAAGGTAACTACCTCAACAGCAAGGTAACTACCTCAACAGCAAGCTAACTAACTCAACAGCAAGGTAACTACCTCAACAGCAAGGTAACTACCTCAACAGCAAGGTAACTACCTCAACAGCAAGATAACTACCTCAACAGCAAGGTAACTACCTCAACAGCAAGGTAACTACCTCAACAGTAAGGTAACTACCTCAACAGTAAGGTAACTACCTCAACAGCAAGGTAACTAACTCAACAGCAAGGTAACTACCTCAACAGCAAGGTAACTACCTCAACAGTAAGGTAACTACCTCAACAGCAAGCTAACTAACTCAACAGCAAGGTAACTACCTCAACAGCAAGGTAACTAACTCAACAGCAAGGTAACTACCTCAACAGCAAGCTAACTAAGTCAAGGAAGGAATGGTTTGGGTTAGAAATGGAAGGATAGAGGGATGGATAAGATGGATGGATGAAGGATAGAGGGATGGATAAGATGGATGGATCAGATGGATGGATCAGATGGATGGATCAGATGGATGGATCAAGGGACAGGGGGAGGGACCACACCCCAGCAGGCGCTCTCATTGGTGGAGAGTTGAGAGCCCCAGGCGATGTGATTGGACAACAAGCCTGCAACTCAGAGCATCCCATAATACCCAGCTCACTGAGGGCATCACCATGGAGACAGAGAACAGAAACAAACACAGCATGCTCACAGAGAAACAAGAGGTACGGAAGGTGTGTGTCTGTGTGTGTGTGTGTGAGTGTGTGTGTGTGTGTGTGTGTGTGTGTGTGTGTGTGTGTGTGTGTGTGTGTGTGTGTGTGTGTGTGTGTGTGTGTGTGTGTGTGTGTGTGTGTGTGTGAGTGTGGAGCTCAGGTAGCAGTGTGTCAGAAGGCTGTCAGTCACTCATCCATCCAGCTGGCTAATTGGCTCCTTACCTTCGCTTTCCCTCCCTCTCTCCTTCTCTCCCCCTCTCCCTCCTCCAGGCATAGCTCCTAACTGGGTGCCGGAGGCCAAAATGCATATGAGCCACTGCTCTGCTGCTGCTCTGTTTAATTATCTCACTGTGTGTGTGTGTGTGTGTGTGTGTGTGTGTGTGTGTGTGTGTGTGTGTGTGTGTGTGTGTGTGTGTTTTACCGGCCCACACACCAGTGCTATGTTAAACAGCAAGGCATCCTGGGAATTGGAGTGACAGCTCATTTTGGTTCTGCAGTATGAGACATTTCCCCCATCACACACACACACAAACCCTCTCTGTGGAGCTCCTGGGTCGGGGCTGTCGTGACAGTGACAGGGTTGTTGACAAACACCAGCAGCCAGCGGCACCATGAGAAATGTTGTCAGCAGAATGACAGGAGCTGTTAATGTCTCGCCTCGACATCCACCGCCTGACAGACAGACACCAGACAGACACCTCACACACGTCTCTTATACACACACATCTCAAATAACATTTATTCGTCACATGCTTCGTAAACAACAGGTGTGGACTAACAGTGAAATGCTGACTGACGGGCCCTTCCGTAAGTACAGGTTAAATAAAAATAAAATACAATTCCCAACAACGCAGAGAGAAAGAAGATCGAGAAATAATAGAAAAGTAAAACACTAATAATAAAAGTAATAATAAATACATAATGAGTAACGATAAGTTGGCTAAATACACAGGGTACCAGTACTGAGTCCATGTGCAGGGATACGAGGTGATAACTAGGCTATATACATAGGGTACCAGTACTGAGTCCATGTGCAGGGGTACGAGGTGATAACTAGGCTATATACACAGGGTACCAGTACTGAGTCCATGTGCAGGGGGTACGAGGTGATAACTAGGCTATATACACAGGGTACCAGTACTGAGTCCATGATAACTAGGCTATATACACAGGGTACCAGTACTGAGTCCATGTGCAGGGGTACGAGGTGATAACTAGGCTATATACACAGGGTACCAGTACTGAGTCCATGATAACTAGGCTATATACACAGGGTACCAGTACTGAGTCCATGTGCAGGGGTACGAGGTGATAACTAGGCTATATACACAGGGTACCAGTACTGAGTCCATGTGCAGGGATACGAGGTGATAACTAGGCTATATACACAGGGTACCAGTACTGAGTCCATGTGCAGGGATACAAGGTAGTTGAGGTAGATATGTACATATAACTAGGAATAAAGGGACAGAGAGTAAACAGTAGCAGTCGCTTATGTGACGAGTTAAAAAACTTGGTGCAATAAGGGTCAATGCAGTTATTTGGTTAACTATTTAACTAACTATTTAGCAGTCTTATGGCTTAGGGGTAGAAGTTGTTCAGAGTCCTGTTGGTTCCAGACTTGGTGCATTGGTACCACTTGCCGTGCGGTAGCAGAGAGAACAGTCTATGAGTCTTTGACGCACACACACACACACTCTGAGACATCTCATAGAAACTGACATGCCAGGGAATATTCATGTCCACCATTTTAGTTCATTGTATCCCTCCTCCCTCTCCTCCTCCCTCTCCCCCTCCATCTCCTCCTCCCTCTCCTCCTCCCTCTCCCCCTCCATCTCCTCCTCCCTCTCCTCCTCCCTCTCCTCCTCCCTCTCCCTCTCCTCCTCCCTCCTCCCTCCCTCCTCCCTCTCCTCCTCCCCCCTCCTCCCTCTCCTCCTCCCTCTCCCCTCCCTCTCCTCCTCTCCTCCTCCCTCTCCTCCTCCCTCTCCTCCTCCCTCTCCCCTCCTCCTCCCCTCCCTCCTCTCCTCCCTCCTCCTCCCTCTCCTCCTCCCTCTCCCTCCCCCCTCCTCCTCCCTCTCCTCCCTCTCCTCCCTCCTCCTCCCCCCTCCCTCCTCCTCCTCCTCCTCCCTCTCCTCCTCCCTCTCCTCCCCCCCCTCCTCCTCCCTCTCCTCCTCCCTCTCCTCCTCCCTCTCCTACTCCATCTCCTCCTCCCTCTCCTCCTCCCTCTCCTACTCCCGCTCCTCCTCCCTCTCCTCCTCCCTCTCCTACTCCCGCTCCTACTCCATCTCCTCCTCCCTCTCCCCCTCCATCTCCTCCTCCCTCTCCTCCTCCCTCTCCTCCTCCCTCTCCCTCCATCTCCCCTCCCTCTCCTCCTCCCTCTCCTCCTCCCTCTCCTACTCCCGCTCCTCCTCCCTCTCCTCCTCCCTCTCCTACTCCATCTCCTCCTCCCTCTCCTACTCCATCTCCTCACATAGAAATTAACAGTTTGTGTCTGTGTGTGTGTTTTAACCTCTATTTATTCAGAGGAGCCCAGTTGAGATCAGGATCTCATTCTCTATGGTGTCATGATAAACAATTCAGAATCAACATGATCATTCAATAATTCAATAAAACTGAAAATAAACTACAAGATACAACAGATAAACTACATTTCAGAAATACAAATAAATTATTACGATCAACCAAAACACTCGCAAACCTCAGTGAGTTCATCCCTCATCAGTGTTTTAAACTGCCCTATTGGCACCAGGGATTCAAGATGTAATGAGGTTTGTGAATTATTCCAAACATGGGGGGCGTTAAAACTAAAGGCTGATTTACCTCGGTTGGTAGAGACACCTTTTACATTTTTGTCATTTAGCAGATGCTCTTATCCAGAGCAACTTACAGTTAGTGAGTGCATAATATTTTTTTCATACTGGTCCCCCATGGGAAACAAACCCACAACCCTGCCGTTGCAAATGCCATGCTCTACCAACTGAGCTACACGGGACATGAGGGACCTCAAGAGCGAGTTTGGTGCTTCGTATTTATATACTTTAATAAGGGGTTCTAAACTAACATATGGAATTGTTTTAAAATGGTCATAACAAGGATTATATAGTTATTTGATTTTGAATTTTAAGACCCTGTAAGGTATCCAAAAATATTCTGAAAAAAGTATTGGATGAAACATTGTATTTGGCATTACTGCTATTAGCCAATGGAAACGCATTGAATAACAGATTCACTATATGGAACAACAGATAGTAAAAAAAATTATATCAAAAGCATGTTTGTTCTGAAGTGTCTGTCCTATATCTGAGATATAAGAAAACTATTTATATTTTTTGGGACAGGTATTTATCCCCTTATTTTTGGCACTAAACTGTCTCCATATATACTTCATTTTTTTAAACTGGTACTGGGGACCGGAGAAACGGATAATAATAGGACGCTACAGACGTTTTTGTGAGAAGACTGATTTTTGGGATGTCTCATGACAAACACCGCTTTAGCTCTGCCACATTTCACCACAGATGGGCGACATTGACGGATGCGGCATATTGAGACGCAGCCCATGCAAAAAAACTGATATATCTAGCTTAAACAGACGGATTTTGATGGGGATGTTTATATTATGTTAATTCAATTTCCGCGGGGCGTGGACATTGTAGGCCAAGGGAGAGAAGTGAAATACACTACATGACCAAAAGTATGTGGAACATCTCATTCCAAAATCATCAAATCAAATCAAATTGTATTTGCCACATGCTCCGAATACAACAGGTGTAGACCTTACAGTGAAATGCTTACTTACAAACCCTTAACCAACAATGCAGTTTAAGAAAAAAAAAGTGTTAAGTAAAAAATACATAAGTAAAAATAACTAATAATTAAAGAGCAGCAGTAAAATAAAATAACAGTAGGGAGGCTATATACAGGGGGTACCGGTACAGAGTCAATGGGAAATAACAGTAGGGAGGCTATATACAGGGGGTACCGGTACAGAGTCAATGGGAAATAACAGTAGGGAGGCTATATACAGGGGGTACCGGTACAGAGTCAATGGGAAATAACAGTAGGGAGGCTATATACAGGGGGTACCGGTACAGAGTCAATGGGAAATAACAGTAGGGAGGCTATATACAGGGGGTACCGGTACAGAGTCAATGTAAAATAACAGTTGGGAGGCTATATACAGGGGGTACCGGTACAGAGTCAATGTGTAATAACAGTAGGGAGGCTATATGCAGGGGGTACCGTTACAGAGTCAATGTGCGAGGGCATCGGTTAGTCGAGGTAATTGGGGTAATATGTACATGTGGGTAGAGTTAAAGTGACTATGCATAGATAAAAAACAGAGTAGCAGCAGCGTAAAAGAGGGGGCAATGCAAATAGCTGGGTAGCCATGATTAGCTGTTCAGGAGTCTTATGGCTTGGGGGGTAGAAGCTGTTAAGAAGCCTTTTGGACCTAGACTTTGCGCTCCGGTACCGCTTGCCGTGCGGTAGCAGAGAGAACAGTCTATGACTAGGGGGGCTGGATTCTTTGACAATTTTTAGGGCCTTCCTCTGACACCGCCTGGTATAGAGGTCTTGGATGGAAGGAAGCTTGGCCCCAGTGATGTACTGGGCCTACTGGGCCGTACACACTACCCTCTGTAGTGCCTTGCGGTCGGAGGCCGAGCAGTTCCCATACCAGGCGGTGATGCAACCAGTCAGGATGCTCTCGATGGTGCAGCTGTAGAACATTTTGAGGATCTGAGGACCCATGCCAAATCTTTTCAGTCTCCTGAGGGGGAATAGGCTTTGTCGTGCCCTCTTCACAACTGTCTTGGTGTGTTTGGACCATGATAGTTTGTTGGTGATGTGGACACCAAGGAACTTTAAGCTTTCAACCCGCTCCACTACAGCCCCATTGATGTGAATGGGGGCGTCCTCGGCCATCCGATTCCTGTAGTCCACGATCAGCTCCTTTGTCTTGATCACGTTGAGGGAGAGGTTGTTGTCCTTGCACCACACTGCCAGGTGTCTGACCTCCTCCCTATAGGCTGTCTCATCATCGTCAGTGATCAGGCCTACCACCGTTGTGTTGTCTGCAAACTTAATGATGGTGTTGGAGATACTTAGTGCTGTTCACTGGACCTTATGATCACTCAGCTACACAGCTAATGCCTGCTGGACTGTTCTTTTACGCAGTACCCCATCCTGTTTAGCTGTTTAGCCTCAGCCCAAACTTTCGTCGCCATTACCAGTTGTTGTCTTAGCCCTCTCGAATAACACCTGTGATTGCTTTATGCCTCTCTCCCATGACAATATGCCTAGCCTATTGCTGTTCGGGTTAGTTCTTATTATACAATTTCACTGTAGAGCCCCAAGTTCAGCTCAACCAGCCTCAGATAGCTTCTTTGTCCCACCCCCATACATGCGGAGACTGGCTCAATCGGTACCTCCAGTGACGCTATCTCTTTCATAGTTACCCAATGCTTAGGTGTACCTCCACTGTACTCATATCCTTCCATATCCTTGTCTGTACATAATGCCCTGAATCTATTCTACAACGCCCGGAAATCTGCCCCTTTTCTTTGTACCCAACGCACTAGAAGACCAGTTCTTAAAGCCTTTAGCCGTATCCTTATTCTACTCCTCCTCTGTTCCTCTGGTGATGTAGAGGTTAACCCAGGCCCTGTAGCCCCCAGTATCACTCCTACTCCCCAGGAGCTATCATTTGTTGACTTCTGTAACCGTAAAAGCATTGTTTTCTTTGCATATTAACATCAGAAGCCTCCTCCCTAAGTTTGAGTTATTCACTGCGTTAGCACACTCCGCTAACCCTGATGTTCTAGCAGTGTCTGAATCCTGGCTTAGGAAGGCCACCAAAAATTCAGAAATGTCCATCCCCAACTACAACATTTTCCATCTACAGTGGGGAAAAAAAGTATTTAGTCAGCCACCAATTGTGCAAGTTCTCCCACTTAAAAAGATGAGAGAGGCCTGTAATTTTCCTCATAGGTACACGTCAACTATGACAGACAAATGAGAAAAAAAATCCAGAAAATCACATTGTAGGATTTTTAATGAATTTATTTGCAAATTATGGTGGAAAATAAGTATTTGGTCAATAACAAAAGTTTCTCAATACTTTGTTATATACCCTTGTTGGCAATGACACAGGTCAAACGTTTTTGTAAGTCTTCACAAGGTTTTCACACACTGTTGCTGGTATTTTGGCCCATTCCTCCATGCAGATCTCCTCTAGAGCAGTGATGTTTTGGGGCTGTCGCAAGGGCAACACAGACTTTCAACCCCCTCCAAAGATTTTCTATGGGGTTGAGATCTGGAGGCCACCCAGGACCTTGAAATGCTTCTTACGAAGCCACTCATTCGTTGCCCGGGCGGTGTGTTTGGGATCATTGTCATGCTGAAAGACCCAGCCATGTTTCATCTTCAATGCCCTTGCTGATGGAAGGAGGTTTTCACTCAAAATCTCACGATACATGGCCCCATTCATTATTTCCTTTACACGGATCAGTCGCCCTGGTCCCTTTGCAGAAAAACAGCCCCAAAGCATGATGTTTCCAACCCCCATGCATCACAGTAGGTATGGATGCAACTCAGCATTCTTTGTCCTCCAAACACGACGAGTTGAGTTTTTACCAAAAAGTTATATTTGGTTTCATCTGACCATATGACATTCTCCCAATCATCTTCTGGATCATCAAAATGCACTCTATCAAACTTCAGATGGGCCTGGACATGTACTGGCTTAAGCAGGGGGACACGTCTGCACTGCAGGATTTGAGTCCCTGGCGGCGTAGTGTGTTACTGATGGTAGGCTTTGTTATTTTGGTCCCAGCTCTCTGCAGGTCATTCACTAGGTCCCCCCGTGTGGTTCTGGGATTTTTGCTCACCGTTCTTGTGATCATTTTGACCCCACGGGTGAGATCTGCGTGGCGCCCCAGATCGAGGGAGATTATCAGTGGTCTTGTATGTCTTCCATTTCCTAATAATTGCTCCCACAGTTGATTTATTCAAACCAAGCTGCTTACCTATTGCAGATTCAGTCTTCCCAGCCTGGTGCAGGTCTACAATTTTGTTTCTGGTGTTCTTTGACAGCTCTTTGGTCTTGGCCATAGTGGAGTTTGTAGTGTGACTGTTTGAGGTTGTGAACAGGTGTTTTTATACTGATAACAAGTTCAAACAGGTGCCATTAATACAGGTAACGAGTGGAGGACAGAGGAGCCTCTTAAAGAAGAAGTTACAGGTCTGTGAGAGCCAGAAATCTTGCTTGTTTGTAGGTGACCAAATACTTATTTTCCACCATCATTTGCAATTAAATTCATTAAAAATCCTACAATGTGATTTTCTGGATTTTTTTTCCTCAATTTGTCTGTCATAGTTGACGTGTACCTATGATGAAAATTACAGGCCTCTCTCATCTTTTTATGTGGGAGAACTTGCACAATTGGTGGCTGACTAAATACTTTTTTTCCCCACTGTAGATAGAACTGCCAAAGGGGGTGGAGTTGCAATCTACTGTAGAGATAGCCTGCAGAGCTCTATCATACTATCCAGGTCTGTGCCCAAACAGTTTGAGCTTCTACTTCTAAAACTCCACCTTTCCAGAAATAAATCTCTCAATGTTGCCGCTTGCTACAGACCCCCCTCAGCCCCCAGTTGTGCCCTGGACACCATATGTGAATTGCTTGCCCCCCATCTATCCTCAGAGTTCGTACTGCTTGGTGACCTAAACTGGGATATGCTTAACACCCCGGCCGTCCTATAATCTAAACTAGATGCCCTCAATCTCACACAAATAATCAAGGAACCTACCAGGTACAACCCTAAATCCGTAAACATCGGCATCCTCATAGATATCATCCTGACTAATTTACCCTCTAAATACACCTACGCTGTCTTCAACCAGGATCTCAGCGATCACTGCCTCATTGCCTGGGTCCGTATTGGGTCCGCGGTCAAACAACCACCCCTCATCACTGTCGAACGCTCCCTAAAACACTTCAGCGAGCAGGCCTTTCTAATTGACCTGGCTCGGGTATCCTGGATGGATATTGACCTCATTCCGTCAGTAGAGGATGCCTGGATGTTCTTCAAAAGTGCTTTCCTCTCCATCTTAAATAAGCATGCCCCATTAAAAACTAAGAACAGATATAGCCCCTGGTTCACCCCAGACTTTACTGCCCTTGACCAGCACAAAAACATCCTGTAGCGTACTGCATTAGCATCGAACAGCCCCCGCGATATGCAACCTTTCAGGGAACTCAGGAACCAATATACACAATCAGTTAGGAAAGCAAAGGCTAGCTTTTTCAAACAGAAATTTGCGTCCTTTAGCACTAACTCCAAAAAGTTTTGGGACACTGTAAAGTCCATGGAGAATAAGAGCACCTACTCCCAGCTGCCCACTGCACTGAGGCTAGGAAACACTGTCACCACCGATAAATCTACGATAATTGAGAATTTCCCCCCCCGCTTCTCCTTCACCCAAATTCAGATAACTGATGTCCTGAAAGAGCTGCAAAATCTGGACCCTTACAAATCATCTGGGCTAGACAATCTGGACACTTTCTAAAATTAGCCGCTGAAATTGTCGCAACCCCTATTACTAGCCTGTTCAAACTCTCTTTCGTAACGTCTGAGATCTCCAGAGATTGGAAAGCTGCCGTGGTCATCCCCCTCTTCAAAGGGGGTGACACTCTAGATGCCAACTGTTACAGACCTATATCCATCCTGCCCTGCCTTTCGCAAGTATTTGAAAGCCAAGTTAACAAACAGATCACCGACCATTTCGAATCCCACCGTACCTTCTCCGCTATGCAATCTGGTTTCCGAGCTGGTCATGGGTGCACCTCAGCCACGCTCAAGGTCCTAAAGGATATTATAAATGCGATCGAGAAAAGACAGTACTGTGCAGCCGTCTTCATCGATCTGGCCAAGGCTTTTGACTGCTGCTGGTGACACTCAGATCCACCTCTACGCAGATGACACCATTTTGTATACATCTGGCCCTTCATTGGACACTGTGTTAACAAACCTCCAAACGAGCTTCAATGCCATACAACACTCCTTCCGTTGCCTCCAACTGCTCTTAAACGCTAGTAAAACTAAATGCATGCTCTTCAATCGAACGCTGCTTGCACCCGCCCGCCCGACTAGAATCACTACTCTCGGCGGGTCTGACTTAGAATATGTGGACAACTACAAATACCTAGGTGTCTGGTTAGACCGTAAACTCTCCTTCCAGACTCACATTAAGCATCTCCAATCCAAAGTTAAATCTAGAATCGGCTTCCTATTTCGCAATAACGCCTCCTTCACTCATGCTGCCAAACATGCCCTCGTAAAACTGACTATCCTACCGATCCTTGACTTCAGCGATGTCATTTACAAAATAGCTTCCAACACTCTACTTAGCAAATTGGATGTAGTCTATCATAGTGCCATCCGTTTTGTCACCAAAGCCCCATATACTACCCACCATTGTGACCTGTAAGTCTCGTTGGCTGGCCCTCACTACATGTTCGTCGTCAAACCCACTGGCTCCAGGCCATCTATAAATCACTGCTAGGCAAATCCCCGCCTTATCTTAGCTCATTGGTCACCATAGCAACACTCACCCGTAGTATGCGCTCCAGCAGGTATATCTCACTGGTCATCCCCAAAGCCAACACCTCCTTTGGCCGCCATTCCTTCCAGTTCTCTGCTGCCAATGACTGGAACGAACTGCAAAAATCTCTGAAGCTGGAGACACTTATCTCCCTCACTAACTTTAAGCATCAGTTGTCAGAGCAGTTTACCGATCACTGCACCTGTACACAGCCCATCTGAAATTAGCCCAGCCAACTACCTCATCCCCATATTGTTATTTATTTTGCTTATTTGCACCCCAGTATCTCTATTTGCACATCATCTTCTACACATCTATCACTCCAGTGTTAATACTAAATTGTAATTATTTTGCACTATGGCCTATTTATTGCCTTACCTCCATAACTTACTACATTTGCACACACTGTATATATATTTTCTGTTGTATTTTTGACTTTATGTTTTGTTTATTCCATATGTAACCCTGTGTTGTTGTTGTTGTTTTTTTATCGCACTGCTTTGCTTTATCTTGGCCAGGTTGCAGTTGTAACTGAGAACTTGTTTTCAACTGGCTTACCTGGTTAAATAAAGGTGAAATAAAAAATATAATAAAAAACAATTGTTGAGGGGGGTGCACGGTGCAGCGGGAAGCTTGGTGGTCCGAAGTTGAGGAAGTTCGGCTGTGAGCGGTCTCCTGTTGGGGACCGAGGGCAGGGTCTGGCGGCCAGCTGAAGGCGGACCGTACAGGTGGGTAGAGGGACTGATGTTGTCGCCCGGTTGTTTGATGTTGTCAATCACTTATTTGTTATCGGATTCTCCAGGACCAGAGCGGGCTCCTGGGGCCGGACAGTCCAGTCCAAACTGTTTGCCAGACTGAGCGGATCCTCCAAGGCAGGAAAGGACCAGCCAGGTCGCAGTGCCTCTCACCCTGTCACCTAGCAACGCTGGCCCAGTCTCACCAAGCCAGCTGCTCCACCACCCTGGTCGAGAGATGTTCATTTAGCCTGGGCTATAGCTACATTGGTGTGTGTGTGTGTGTGTGTGTGTGTGTGTGTGTGTGTGTGTGTGTGTGTGTGTGTGTGTGTGTGTGTGTTGACCTGACAAACACACAGATACAGTACATCCAGTATGAGAGCAGAGCTGGATCCAGACAATATCCCTTCTATTTGTTACAGTTATCCTGCTAACATCATTCACTGTTTATCAGGAGGACAATGGAGGAGGTTAGAAACACACTCACACGTAAACACACTCATGTATTCCACTCAGCACACACACCAGGGTGAGCAAGCGGAGGAAAAGTGAGTCAAGTGCTTCTTTCATGCTCCTTTTTCAGCAGGTGCAAGTCTGCTTCCCTCCTTCCCCCTTCCACTTCTCTCTATCCCTCACTCTGC
>NC_059219.1:10740613-10783113 GCF_020615455.1 Coregonus clupeaformis
CATCCATAGTGTTACGGCACCCTGGAGCTAATTAGGGTTTATAGGGTCATCTATAGTGTTACGGCACCCTGGAGCTAATTAGGGTTTATAGGGTCATCCATAGTGATACGGCACCCTGGAGCTAATTAGGGTTTATAGGGTCATCCACAGTGTTACGGCACCCTGGAGCTAATTAGGGTTTATAGGGTCATCCATAGTGTTACGGCACCCTGGAGCTAATTAGGGTTTATAGGGTCATCCACAGTGTTACGGCACCCTGGAGCTAATTAGGGTTTATAGGGTCATCCACAGTGTTACGGCACCCTGGAGCTAATTAGGGTTTATAGGGTCATCCATAGTGTTACGGCACCCCTGGAGCTAATTAGGGTTTATAGGGTCATCCACAGTGTTACGGCACCCTGGAGCTAATTAGGGTTTATAGGGTCATCCATAGTGTTACGGCACCCTGGAGCTAATTAGGGTTTATAGGGTCATCCATAGTGTTACGGCACCCTGGAGCTAATTAGGGTTTATAGGGTCATCCATAGTGTTACGGCACCCTGGAGCTAATTAGGGTTTATAGGGTCATCCATAGTGTTACGGCACCCTGGAGCTAATTAGGGTTTATAGGGTCATCCATAGTGTTACGGCACCCTGGAGCTAATTAGGGTTTATAGGGTCATCCATAGTGTTACGGCACCCTGGAGCTAATTAGGGTTTATAGGGTCATCCATAGTGTTACGGCACCCTGGAGCTAATTAGGGTTTATAGGGTCATCCATAGTGTTACGGCACCCTGGAGCTAATTAGGGTTTATAGGGTCATCCATAGTGTTACGGCACCCCTGGAGCTAATTAGGGTTAAGTGCCTTGCTCAAAGGTACCGACACATTTTTCACCTTGTTGGGTTGGGTATTCGAACTTGCAAACTTTTGGTTACGTGGTCCAACGCTCCAAATGCTAGTTTACCTGCCATACTCTCTAACGGTCATTTAAATATATCAACATTACAAAAAATGGTGAAGTAGAGAGGAGTTTGCAGCACGTAGTAAAAACATAATGAACCCATCATATATGTAAGAATGAAAAACAGTATATAGAGCAATATTTACACAGCACTCATTACTACTACAGCTTATAGACAAAGGAGATAGCATCTGGAATGAAATACAGTTTAGACCTGTTCGTTTTAACCTTGGGGAGCGTTTATCTGTGCTCGGAGGGAAGCATCATGAATTCAACAAATAAGGACTGCTGGGAGTCTTTCAGAATAGATTGTGAGTATGACTCATGTCTGATACAGGTGAGAATGATGTTAGAATCAAAACTAAGAACACATTAGCATTGAGAACAGTCCAGTGGGAAAAACAGGCGCACTGGAACCAACAAGGCACACAGGGAAAATAACCCGGCAAATACAAAATACAAGGAGCTCCACCGAGCTTCACTATCCTCACAATAAACAATCACACACAAAGACAAGGGGGCAGAGGGAACACTTATACAGGTACTGATGAGGGGATAGGAACCAGGACAAGGGGGCAGAGGGATCACTTATACAGGTACTGATGAGGGGATATGAACCAGGACAAGGGGGCAGAGGGAACACTTATACAGGTACTGATCAGGGGATATGAACCAGGTGTGTGTAATAAACAAGACAAAACAAATGGAATGATGAGATGAGGAGCGGCAGTGGCTAGAAGGCCGGTGACGACGAACGCCGAAGCCTGCCCGAACAGGGAGAGGAGGCAGCTTCGGAGGAAGTCGTGACACAGAAAGTTTGAACAACGTTAGATTTCACACTGCAGCGCATGGACGAATACAATATTTAAATGCATTAAAAGTTACAGCTGCAATATGTAACTTTTTGGGGTGACCCGACCAAATTCACATTAAAATGTGAGTTATAGATCTGTCATTCTCATTGAAAGCAAGTCTAAGAAGCTGTAGATCTGTTCTGTGTGAGCTATTTCTATGCTTCCCGTTCTTAAGTTTAGTTTTTGCATCTTTTGCTTTCGGTTTTGTACACCAGATTCAAAACAACTAAAAATAAAATATTTTGAGTTACCAAAAATATATTTCACAGCAGTTTAGATGGTACAATGATTTCTACACTATAATTGCTTGTTTTGTCACAAACTGAAATTAGGCTAACTATTAGGATTTTAGTAACCAGGAAATTGCGGAGCGATTTCTCCATAGTGCACCTTTAACATAAATACTTTGGCATAAAACTAAGATCTATTTATTGAACAAAAAAATCGGAAGTTTACATACACCTTTAGCCAAAAACATTTAAACTCGTTTTTTCACAATTCCTGACATTTAATCCTAGTAAAAATTCCCTGTCTTAAGTCAGTTAGGATCACCACTTTATTTTAAGAATGTGAAATGTCAGAATAATAGTAGAGATAATTATTTATTTCAGCTTTTATTTCTTTCATCACATTCCCAGTGGGTCAGAAGTTTACATACACTCAATTAGTATTTGGTAGTGTAGTGTCTGAAGGTCTATGATTTTGCTGACATTTGCAAATGGTGTAATATATGAACTTTACTCTGCTTTGCTGAAACATCTGGAAAGAATTACTACATAGGCTTCTTGGAATAGAGGACATTTGGAGATATGTGGAGGCCAGGGTTCGGTCTGTCAAAAACCACCCATCTTATGTTACATAGGATATAAATACCATGTTTTGAACAAAGGACGGGGAGAAATAACATTTCAGAGATTGGGTCCGGTTATTCTCCAGATATCTGCAGATGTCTGTAAATTGACGCTGAACTCTTTTGATACAATAAACCTTTATAATCAAAGTACAGTGTCCACGGATTCCTTGTTCTCACAGCATAATCAGCATTGTTGTCTCGGACACTACAGAATGGTGACGAGGATTTGGGACGTGTTGCGTCTTTTCTCAGCGTTCCATTCATGAGCTACAAAGTGACTCCCGCTCAAGACGCAGATAAGGTGAGATTTCTCACAGCTTTGGCCGCTGGTCGGTTCGTGTGCTTGTGTGTGTGTGTGCGTTGAGGAGATGTACCGTCAAAGGACTGTTATTTGCTGTGTGATGAGAATCCGTTCTAAATTTCTAAATTTGTTTGCGTTGGGAACAACGCAAACGGGGGAGTGTCTATAGGAATTGTTAACACTGGGCACACGGATATTTGGCTTGAATAAAATTAAAAGGAGTGTCCAGGAATAGCATGAAGGAATTAGGCCAGGAAATAAGGAAAAAGTATACTTTTAGGACGTCGCTGATTTAAGGAAGCCCTCAAACGAGGCGATCATTAAGATGGGCCATAAATCCTAGGAGAGTCACTAGGTTGACTTTCGGGTCAGTTCTGGGAACTGTGAGTTTGTGGAAGATACATTCAATTGCACGTTACCTCTCGGAATATAGTTGACGAAGTATATGTTCGAAGTAACCTCTCATTGAATATCTGCAACTCGAGGTAGCAGAAATGTAGGAAGGAACAATGAGAAATAAGGAGTGACGGTAGCATGCTTAGTGTATTGTATGAACGGATGCATTCTTGTTTGAATATGTGTGTGTGTGTGTGAAAGAGAGCCTATGCTGTGTGTCGACTCATGCTATGATAAGATTTATGTTAGAGATATATACATATATATGTTTTGGTTGAGAACAGGGGTTTTAGTTTTTTGTAAGGAAATATGTAAGTTAAAGTTAAAATCTTATGAGTCTCCGTTGGTGAGAACGTTAATAATTGTTATATATGAGCCACCTGTAAGGACATTAAGGTTAAAAATCTTAGAAGTCTCTATAAAAAGAGAACGTTTACTAACTATTAGAAAATCATGAGCCTACAGGGAGGAGTTTTTAAGAGTGTATAGAGATGTTTTGTAATTGATAAGAAAATAACTGTAAATCTGCAGATTAGAATAAGTGAAGATAAGAAACTTCGAAGTAGGATTTGTGTTCTATGTTCTGTGTTGGTTTGTGAGTTTTGTTAAGTGTTACTGTTTGTCTGTGTTGGAAATGGAGGGACAGCTGCTCTGTCTGCTTTCTGTTGTTTAGCTTGGAGAGAGCTGCTTGGGAGAGCTCCTTTCACTCTGAAATCGCATTGGTGAATGAACTACGCATGCGTGTGATTTTATGAGCTTAGAGTTACGTAGAGCAAATATGCCACTCCCCTGCCTGCACTGAGCTGCTGGGAGACGCAGACTCAGAGCAGACAGAGAAGAAGGGGGAGACTTAAACACTAATAGAGTGTTCTGTTTGTTAAATCGGCTGCTGCTTAACGATGAAACTATTTGATTGAGATCTATTGAATTGATAAATGAGAGATATGTTGGATAAAAAAATAAAAATAATTAAATAAAAAAATTAAATAAAATGTTATTGCGCTATTTATAATATTCCTGAGTTAAGCTGTTTGCTTATTTCTTAGCGCGAATGTGAACATAGGTATGCATAAAATACTAAATTGTTGTCTGTTTCTTTTGTTCTTCTGTCACGTGAGAGACGAGAAGGAGGAGACAGAGAGAGAGAGGAGGTGCTGACAAGTGCGTCACGCGACAGTGTGTGCTGCGACGGATCCAATCCAATTAAGGCCAGTACTGTTCTATCCACAAACCTACTTTCCCTTACAGGATATAATAGATACATTGTGTATGCATAGAATATTTCATGTTATGACCATTTCACAGGAACTTGGCAACAGACTGATGAATATATAAAAAATAAAAAAACATGGGGGATTGGAAGTGATGCAGGCAATTACATTGATAGAAGATACAATCTATCTGCAATATTAAGCTGATCCATTCCCCCTAAGAAAAAAAAAAACAGACTGATGAATTGATGTAATTGAGAATTGCACATTAGGGTTTTTGTGAATGAGTTGTTTTGATTAGAGTTGTGTTGGAAATCCACTGACATTATTCTGTAAAATTAATGTAATTGGGTGCTTATTAAGCAATTGGTTTGTGAGTGCTGTAGTGTTGCTGGATTACAGGTCTTTCTTTTTTGGATTGCTCTGAAGTTGACTACTTTCCTTTACTTTTCCTGATCGGATGTGGTAAGATTGCCACTAATCAATAATTTGGTAAAATAAAATAAATGGATATATTGATTAATTAATTGATTGATTGATTGATTGATTGATTGATTGATTGAAGGTAACAGAAAAACTAATGGCAGAAGTCAATACACCTTTCTCACATATGGATTCAGCAAAAAGACCCCCACCTTACGAGGAAGAAGTAGAGTTTAAGGACGTCTATCCTCAGCTTCCAGTGATCATTCAGGAGGGTGATTATTGCATCAGAGATGAAGATGAACAAATAATAGAGAGAGGACAAGCAGAAACGACCATAAAGATGAATCCAAACTCCAAAAGTAAGAAGAAAACGAGATGTCTGGAAACTAAGGGTGGAGTGAGGTTCAGGAGGATGGAACTTGAAGATGATGATGATGATGATCAGAGTGATTCAGAAGAGATCATGGGTGGATATGACCCTGTGATCAGACAGAGGTTGGCCAGAGCGGAAAGAAGGGGTGATGGAAGTTGAAGGAAGAAGAAGGATACTAGAGATTCGATCTCTGATGAAAGTGAAGATGGAGAAAGCAATGAAGATTTGTAGATTAAAGGTGCTTTATGTTAAAGAGGATTTTATCCTACAATGTTTAGCACAGAAGAAATAGAAAGAGATATAGACCGATGCGTATTATGCCTGGATAAAGGGAATCATTTAGAAGAAGTAAGAGAACTGGAAGAACAACTCAAGAAGCTGAAGATACAGAAGAGAAGAAAAACTGCTGAGAAAAGGATCCCAAGAATTGGAGAAGAAGTATACATTGAGGCCAAGGAAAGAGGGCACAAGTAAGAAGATGATGCCAGATGATATTTAGAGGACAGAACCTAGAATATAAGCCTTTGAAGAATACCGATATGTCAGATATACTTGAAGCTGCCTACTCTTCAAGATGGAGCATATCCTTGGATTTCAAAACTGGAAGAAATTATGGTGGGAACATAGTCTGCCATAGGAGACATTAAGAGACTTTTGGTTAATCTCCTTGGGATTCCAGGTATGGAAGACATTTTTCAGAGAGCTGGACTTCATCGATATGTGGGGACTGCGGTGAATGATCCTGAATTGTTAGCTGCAAGTAGAAATCGGCTGTGGAGAGCACTGAAAGATATACGTTTCCAACAAATGTGCATCCTGACAACATTCTGATTGACCCACTAGGACAACAAGAAAATCCGAGAGCCTATGTGTCAAGAGTTCATCAAGGGATAAATATTACTGGAAATGATCCAGATGTGAGTCAAATTGAGCAGTCAATTTTGAGAGCTAAACTGCAGAGTACACTGCCCTCACCAGTAAGGAGCAAACTGGCAGAGGTGGTTGGACTTGGAAGCATGACAAAAGGCGTCTATACAGATCATATAGCCCATCAAGTGGATCTGTACAGGAAAAAGGAACACAACCAGAAAGAACAGGACCAAGAAACTCTCAGAAAACTCAATCAAATACAACTGGTGGAGAATAAGAAGGAGAAGAAACAGGCTTTGGTTATGCAGAATCAGTGTGCACCAAATCAACAATCACTGCCACAGCTTCAACCGAACCAGTTCCAACCGCAATTGTACCAGCCACCAATAGCCGTACCAGTTGTTTCATATCCACAGCCAGTTTCTGGACAGACACAGAATTGGAGAGGAAGAGGACGAGAAGGCTTAGGAAGAGGAGGAAGATTTAAGCCATACTTCCAGCAATCTTCAGAAGTGTGTTATAATTGTGGACAGGTTGGTCACTTTGCCCGTGAGTGTAATGGGCCAGGAGGAAACACCAGAGGGAATTTCAGCGGAAGATACAGGGGCCAGTCAAGATCATCTGGAGGACTGGTGAACCCTTATAGGGGCCCGGAGCAAGGATTCTAGAGGTGCCCAGAAGATCCGTAAGGGGGGTGTCAGCTGGTAGCATCAGGACCGGAAAAAGATCCAACAATTGAGGTGAAAGTAAACAACCGACCATTGGAAGTGATGGCGGATAGCGGAGCTGCTTTTACCCGTGTTCGGCCTGAAGATGCTACACATCTCCCTATGTCCAATCAACTAATTAGGACAATCGGATTTGAGGGAGTGAAACAGCTGATTCCTCTTACGGAACCAATTGAGCTCTGCTATGAAAATCAGAAAATTACAATACCCATACTGGTATCAGAACATACACCTATCGCATTGTTGGGAAGAGATGCATTGTGTAAATTGAACTGTACAATAAAATGTACACCAGACGGCTGTCTGGTAGAAGTGCCAAAGGAAAAGGTTTACCAATTGTTGATGACGACAGAGATGGATTCTTCTTCAGTATTCTGGATTGGAAATCTCAGTGAAGGTTTTTTGAAGCAGGCTAAGGTATGGGAGAAATTCATTGTGACAAACATGCCAGATGCGAGGCTTCCGGAATATCCATTTCATTGTACGCTCAAGTATTTCAAGAATGCTGCCCAATCGAACTCAGAGGAATGGTTGAGTCATCAACCAAAGAAAGTTCAACTCAGCTCATGTTGCAAGGGGGGAGGTTAGGAGAAAGATCACAAAGGAGTATGGTCTTTGGGAACCATATTTGCTTGAACAGGTTGACTATGTCATAGGCAGGTGCACAATCTGTCTGAAAAATAATGTTCGCAGGGGTGTGACTGTTATTCTTGGTTACATTCCTACACCAAGAGGTGCATAAGATGTCCAACTAAGCTAAAAGATTCTCAGTCGGTTGCAAAGTTCTTGTGTAAAGAAGTCATAAGCAGGTGGGGATTTCCCGATTTAATATCCTCAGAAAATGGGAAAGAGTTTTGTGGATAAATCAGTGAAATGGTTTTTGAATAAATTGGGAAAAAAAGTCAGACTAAAATGTTATCAAAACTAGGGTTGAAATAACTCTAGGAAATGTTGAATATCTGATTGTGGGATAATTATAATATTGTGATATTTAGTGTTTTGTTATGAATCAAAGGGGGGAAATGGGATGTGATTCATTTTATATATAATTTTTATATTATTGTTGATATTGATGTTTTAATTTGCATGTGTTGTTTTGCAAAAGATACTGGTTGGTGTTTTCTTTTCTTCCAGAAGTATATGGGGAATGTGCAGAGTGGGATTCAAATACTCAAACATGGACAATATGAATGGACTGGAGGAAGTGGAACAAGGACGGTGTGGAAATGTTCAGATTCCATCATCGACGTTGCATTGAAAGTCGACACTGTGGAGGAGCTGCAGTGTAGTGGACATTCCAGTGATATATTCTTTCTGTATACATTTTTTGAAGAATTATGTTTTCTGTTGTTGGGTACATGTGGGGACCTCAGATGTTTTTGTTTATTTCGTTGAAGCTTAGGGATATTGGGTCTAGGCAGGGACAGAGAGAATCCACAGGAGGGTCCGATGGGTCGACCAGCCTGAATGTGGACATTTTTTATTGTATTTTGTTTGCTGAGGTTTTCATGTGTATTCAATTGCATCATAGCTTAAAATGCATTGATAAAGATTTATGAATTGATCTGGAGTACTTAGGTGGTCGCCTGGGGCAGAGGGGCCGTGAGAGAATTTTCCTGTCTTGATTGATTGATGGATATTTGGAATGAAAACTGCCAGACAGGTTTTTCGCTCTTACACTCCATAACAATTTATTTACATTCCATACAAAAATGTGTCTATATAAACATGTGTTTACTCTCCATAAATGTTGGTTTATTGCTGAAGTTACTCAAGAACAAAAATGGTTATTTGTCATAATCCTATTCTTTTTGTTTTCGAGACTTAATTAGTCTCGAAGGGGGGAAATATGTAGTGTCTGAAGGTCTATGATTTTGCTGACATTTGCAAATGGTGTAATAGATGAACTTTACTCTGCTTTGCTGAAACATCTGGAAAGCATTACTACATAGGCTTCTTGGAAGAGGACATTTTGAGATATGTGGAGGCCAGGGATTGGTCTGTCAAAAACCACCCATCTTATGTTACATAGGATATAAATACCATGTTTTGAACAAAGGACGGGGAGAAATAACATATCAGAGATTGGGTCCGGTTATTCTCCAGATATCTGCAGATGTCTGTAAATTGACGCTGAACTCTTTTGATACAATAAACCTTTATGATCAAAGTACAGTGTCCACGGATTCCTTGTTCTCACAGCATAATCAGCATTGTTGTCTCGGACACTACAGTAGCATTGCCTTTAAATTGTTTAATTTGGGTCAAACGTTTCGGGTAGCCTTCCACAAGCTTCCCACAATAAGTTGGATGAATTTTGCTCGCACACGCTTATTCAGTTCTGCCTACACATTTTCTATAGGATTGAGGTCAGGGCTTTGTGATGGCCACTCCAATACCTTGACTTTGTTGTCCTTAAGCCATTTTGCCACAACTTTGGAAGCATGCTTGGGTTCATTGTCCATTTGGAAGATCCATTTGCGACCAAGCTTTAACTTCCTGACTGATGTCTTGAGATGTTGCTTCAATATATCCACATAATTTTCCTTCCTCATGATGCCATCTATTTTGTGAAGTGCACCAGTCCCTCCTGCAGCAAAGCACCCCCACAGCATGATGCTGCCACCCCCGTGCTTCACGGTTGGGATAGTGTTCTTTGGCTTGCAAGCATCCCCCTTTTCCCTCCAAACACAACGATGGTCATTATGGCCAAACAGTTCTATTTTTGTTTCATCAGACCAGAGGCCATTTCTCCAAAAAGTACGATCTTTGTGCAGTTGCAAACCGTAGTCTGGCTTTTTTATGGTGGTTTTGGAGCAGTGGCTTCTTCCTTGCTGAGCGGCATTTCATGTTGAAAAACAGGTTTTAATGACTCCAACGTAAGTGTATATAAACTTCTGACTTCAACTGTACATATGAGATGGGTAATGCAAGATATGTAAACATTATTAAAGTGTCATTATTAAAGTGACTATTGTTCCATTTATTAAAGTGGTCAGTGATTTTCAAATCTGAATGTAGGCAGCAGCCTCTCTGTGCTAGTGATGGCTATTTAACAGTCTGATGGCCTTGAGATAGAAGCTGTTTTTCAGTCTCTCGGACACAGCTTTGATGCACCTGTACTGACCTCGCCTTCTGGATGATAGCGGGGTGAACAGGCCGTGGCTCGGGTGGTTGATGTCCTTGATGATATTTTTGGCCTTCCTGTGACATCGGGTGCTGTAGGTGTCCTGGAGGGCGGGTAGTTTGCCCCCGGTGATGCGTTGTGCAGACCGCACCACCCTCTGGAGAGCCTTGCGTTTGTGGGCGGTGCAGTTGCCGTACCAGGCGGTGATACAGCCCGACAGGATGCTCTCAATAGGGAGGCAAGTCAGTTAAGAACAAATTCTTATTTACAATGACGGCCTACACCGGCCAAACCCGAATGACGCTGTGCCAATTGTGCACCGCCCTATGGGACTCCCAATCACGGCCGGTTGTGATACAGCCTGGAATCGAACCAGGGGGTCTGTAGTGACGCCTCAAGCACTGAGATGCAGTGCCTTAGACCGCTGCGCCACTCGGGAGCCCAGAATACCTGATACCATTAGAACAGGTGTGACTCCAAACACCCAGAAAAGGCTACTCTCCTTGATGTTATCCTTCCAAATAATCCTGATAGGTATCAGTCTGGTGTTTTCTGTAATTACCATTGTGATCAATGTTTTACAGCCTGTGTTCGTAATGGCTGCTCAGTTAAACGACCTGTCCTGATTTGTCATAGACGCTTGCTGAAAAACTTTAATGAGCAAGCCTTCTTCATGACCTGGCCTCTAAATTGGTATAGAATCAGCTTGATCCCCTCTGTCGAAGATGCTTGGACCTTCTTTTTTTATATTTTCAGTGGTATTGTTAACAGGTTCAGCCCCTGGTTCGACCATGATCTGGCAGAGTTACTCCACCTCAAGAACACCATTTGGCGAAACGCTCGGCACACAAATATTCAGGCTGACTGGCTACCGTTCAGGCAAATGATAAATAAGTGCACTCAGGCTATCTGGAAGGCCAAAGTTAGTTACTTTAAGGAGCAGTTCTCTCTCTGTGGGTCGAACCCCAAGAAGTTCTGGAAAACGGTGAAAGACCTGGAGAATAAACCCTCCTCCTCACAGCTGCCCATGTCCCTTAATGTTGATGATGTGGTTGTTAATGACAAGGAGTGCATGGCTGAGCTCTTTAATCACCACTTCATTAAGTCAGGATTCCTATTTGACTCAGCCATGCCTCCTTGCCCGTCCAATACTTCCTCATCTCTCAGCCCTCCTCCCCCCACCGGTGAGATTACTACCTCTGAGGGTTTAGAGATTCAGGTAGTCACCTCATACAAGTACCTGGGAGTATGGCTAGACAGTACACTGTCCTTCTCTCAGCACATATCAAAGCTGCAGGCTGAGGTTAAATCTAGACTTGGTTTCCTCTATCGTAATCGCTCCTCTTTCACCCCAGCTGCCAAACTAACCCTGATTCAGATGACCATCCTACCCATGCTAGATTACGGAGACGTAATTTATAGATCGGCAGGTAAGGGTGCTCTCGAGGGGCTAGATGTTCTTTACCATTCGGCCATCAGATTTGCCACCAATGCTCCTTATAGGACACATCACTGCACTCTATACTCCTCTGTAAACTGGCCAATAATAATAATAATAATAATAATAATAATACTCTGCAGACCCAGAGGTTGATGCTTATTTAAAAAACCCTCTTAGGCCACTCCCCCCTACCTGAGATACAGTGCCTTCGGAAAGTATTCAGACCCCTTGACTTTTTCCACATTTTGTTACGTTAGAGACTTATTCTAAAATTTATTAAATTGTTTTTTTCCCCTCATCAATCTACACACAATACCCCATAATGACAAAGCAAAAACAGGTTTTTAGACATTCTTGCAAAAAAATTACAAGAATAAACTGAAATATTACATTTACATAAGTATTCAGACCCTTTACTCAGTACATTGTTGAAGCACCTTTGGCAGCGATTACAGCCTTGAGTCTTCTTGGGTATGACGCTACAAGCTTGGCACACCTGTATTTGGGGAGTTTCTCCCATTCTTCTCCGCAGATCCTCTCAAGCTCTGTCAGGTTGGATGGGGAGCATCGCTGCACAGCTATTTTCAGGTCTCTTCAGAGATGTTCGATCGGGTTCATGTCTGGGCCACTCAAGGACATTCAGAGACTTGTCCCGAAGCCACTCCTGCGTTGTCTTGGCTGTGTGCTTAGGGTCGTTGTCCTGTTGGAAGAACCTTCGCCCCAGTCTGAGGTCCTGAGCGCTCTGGAGCTGGTTTTCATCAAGGATCTCTCTGTACTTTGCTCCGTTCATCTTTCCCTCGATCCTGACTAGTCTCCCAGTCCCTGACGCTGAAAAACATCCCCACAGCATGATGCTGCCACCACCATGCTTCACCGTAGGGATGGTGCCAGGTTTCCTCCAGATGTGACGCTTGGCATTTAGGCCAAAGAGTTCAATCTTGGTTTCATCAGACCAGAGAATCTTGTTTCTCATGGTCAGAGTCCTTTAGGTGCCTTTTGGCAAACTCCAAGCGGCTGTCATGTGCCTTTTACTGAGGAGTGACTTCCGTCTGGCCACTCTACCAATCCTGTGGTCTCGGAGCTCTACAACAATTCCTTTGACCTCATGGCTTGGTTTTTGCTCTGACATGCACTGTCAACTGTGGGACCTTATATAGACCGGTGTGTGCCTTTCCAAATCATGTCCAATCAATTGAATTTACCACAGGTGGACTCAATTAAGATGTTTCTACATCTCAAGGATGATCAATGAAAACAGGATGCACCTGAGCTCAATTTCGAGTCTCATAGCAAAGGGTCTGAATACTTATGTAAATAAGGTATTCCTGGTTTTTATTTTTTTATACATTTGCAAAAATGCCTAAAACCCGGTTTTCGCTTCATCATTATGGGGTATTGTGTTTAGATTGATGAGGGGAAAAAATTGTTTTAATCAATTTTAGAATAAGGCTGTAACGTAACAAAATGTGGAAAAAGTCAAGGGGTCTGAATACTTTACGAATGAACCAAAATATAAAATGCAGCATGCAGCAATTTCAAATATATTACTGAGTTACAGTTCATATAATGAAATCAGTCAATTTAAATACATTCATTAGGCCCTAATCTATGGATTTCACATGACTGGGCAGGGGAGGAGCCAGGCGTGGGCCTGGGAGGGCATAGGTCCACCCAATCAGAATGAGTTTTTCCCCACAAAAGGGTTTTATTACAGACAGATATACTCCTCAGTTACTTGAAGCATACATTCTGATTGGTCAGACCAACGTTGAACAGTCCTTTCCACGGGTGCTTCCTGTTGAAGTTTCTGCCTATAGGAGGGAGGCGCAGAATGGAGGCGTGATCTAATTTGTCGACGGGAGGGCAGGGGAGGGCCTTGTAGCCATCCCAGACAGGAGAGTAACAATGAGTTGATTACGCACGCGAAGGAGATGTGTTGATAGCCATTCCTCCATTATACAGGTCAACATAGCTAGTTACAGTACAAAATATTTATCTCTGAAGAAAATGTTGCTTCAGGTGTCAGACTTTTTCATGGTAATGGAGGTTACAATTTCAGAAACACAGAAAATAAATTAGAAATCTATTATAGGAAGATGTAGGCTAGTTCTTTAGTTTTTTATTAAATCAGTCATTGTAATAATAAGACATTAATTTGTAAGAAAACAAAAAGAGAGTATAAACATCAGCATCATATTGATCTGAATGATCGGATCAAGGTGCATCTCAATAGTCTAAAATGGCTTCTTCTCCTCCATCTGCACTGATACGAACACAGCTGATGGCATCACGGTGGACAACTACCTACTAAGTATTTCCTTTCATGAGAGGAAATGAGAGGAGGCCACAGACTATTGAAATACCCCCACTATGTTACATTACTGGCTGTGTGAATATGGTACTGCAGCGCTGCACCCTAACATCAAGGCAACCTTCAAAACTCTGATATAATTTACACACCCACTCTCCTCCACACAAACACATGCCCTAACCCAACAAGGCAAAGTGGTGTTAGTATGTACAGTCTGATAATGTGGGTGTTTTTCCTCTGTGTGTCTCTAATTGGTGGGTTCTCTCCGGTTGTGTGTGTGTGTGTGTGTGTGTGTGTGTAGTCTTCTCCTGTGTTTAACACAGACTGCATCATCATCATCATCATCTCAGTCCTCCCAGAATCCTCTGTTCTACTGAGGGTATGCTTCGATCACCATCGCATGGCCCTGAAACACACACACAGGTAAGATGACTTTACTGTTGATTATATTTAATTAGCTGGTAGTGTGGAGAGTTACCTGTCCACCCGCAGCGCATGCAGCCACCAGACCATACTGGCCCCCCTCCTTCTGCAGGCGGTGTGCTACCGTGGTTACCAGGCGGCAGCCGGTGGCTCCGAACGGATGACCAAGAGACAGACTGCCCCCCCACAGGTTAAACTTCTCCATGGCAGGGGCCCCCACCTGAACACACACACATACACAAAAACAGTCAGCAGAGTTAGGGAAAGGAACATCTCTGGTGGACAGACTACGGAAACAAATGGTACGGTAGATCTGTCACGATTTCGCAGGTGTTAGCATCTTTCGACTTTCGGAAGGGGAGGGGACAGTCAGCCCCTAACGGCTAGAACTGGAGCTAGCTACTCTGGAGCTAGCTACTCTGGAGCTGGCTACTCTGGAACTGGCTACTCTGGAACTGGCTACTCTGGAACTGGCTACTCTGGAACTGGCTACTCTGGAACTGGCTACTCTGGAGCTGGCTACTCTGGAGCTGGCTACTCTGGAGCTGGCTACTCTGGAGCTGGCTACTCTGGAGCTGGCTACTCTGGAGCTGGCTACTCTGGAGCTGGCTACTCTGGAGCTGGCTACTCTGGAGCTGGCTACTCTGGAGCTGGCTACTCTGGAGCTGGCTACTCTGGCTACTCTGGAACTGGCTACTCTGGAACTGGCTACTCTGGAGCTGGCTACTCTGGAGCTGGCTACTCTGGAGCTGGCTACTCTGGAGCTGGCTACTCTGGAGCTGGCTACTCTGGAGCTGGCTACTCTGGAGCTGGCTACTCTGGCTACTCTGGAACTGGCTACTCTGGAGCTGGCTACTCTGGAGCTGGCTACTCTGGAGCTGGCTACTCTGGAGCTGGCTACTCTGGAACTGGCTACTCTGGAACTGGCTACTCTGGAACTGGCTACTCTGGAACTGGCTACTCTGGAACTGGCTACTCTGGAACTGGCTACTCTGGAACTGGCTACTCTGGAACTGGCTACTCTGGAACTGGCTACTCTGGAACTGGCTACTCTGGAACTAGCTACTCTGGAACTAGCTACTCTGGAACTTTGGCAACTACGCATTTTTTAAACCTTCCGCTTTGGGCTGGACGTGTCAATATGTCATTCATATATGCATAATCATTGAGCAAAATTACTGTTTTACCTCAATTAGCCACCAAATCCCTAGTTTGAAAGCGACTCATCTTGAAGCGGTGGCACACCATTTTCCCTTGTAAGTATTTCACTGTAAGGTTCACACCGGTTGTATTCCGCGCATGTGACAAACATTTGATTTGATTTGAGTGACAGCTAGCAAGATGAACACACAGCAGAGAGAGAAAGCAATGCCGTGCTGCACAGATATATCGTAGTACGTCATTATCAGGACCGATTGGGCTTTTGAGTGCTACCTTCAGACTATAAAGTCTAACACGCATGGACCCTGAAGTTAATCGAGCATTAGACTTTAGTTCTGGGTTAACAGAGATTAGAATCAGTTGGGCTGATCAATGTGGAGTACTATATACAGGAAGTATATAGTACTCCACAATATTATTATAGTTCATATATTACCTTAGCCTTCCGTCCCATGTAGGTCTGAGCAAACCAGTCTGAATCCAACGCTTTCAGGTTAGCCATTATCTGGCCCTGTTAAAACACACACACATCAGTGTTACATTAGATAGAGGCAGTGAACTCTTCCTCAACATCACATCAATATCACACAATCAATACGTTGTCAAAACTAAACATCTAAATCCAATCCAATTGTATTTATCACATGCGCTGAATACAACTGGTGTAGACTTTACAGCGAAATGCTTGCTTACGAACCTTTCCCAACGATTCAGAGTTAAAAAATATGAATACAAAAAAAGATATTGTAACACAAGAGGAATAATATAAAATACACAAGAATGGAGCTAACAGCAAGTACCAGTACCAGATCAATGTGGAGCTATATACAGGAAGTACCAGAACCAGATCAATATGGAGCTATATACAGGAAGTACCAGTACCAGATCAATATGGAGCTATATACAGGGAGTACCAGTACCAGATCAATATGGAGCTATATACAGGAAGTACCAGTACCAGATCAATGTGGAGCTATATACAGGGAGTACCAGTACCAGATCAATGTGGAGCTATATACAGGGAGTACCAGTACCAGATCAATGTGGAGCTATATACAGGGAGTACCAGTCCAAGATCAATGTGGAGCTATATACAGGAAGTACCAATACCAGATCAATATGGAGCTATATACAGGGAGTACCAGTACCAGATCAATGTGGAGCTATATACAGGAAGTACCAATACCAGATCAATATGGAGCTATATACAGGGAGTACCAGATCAATATGGAGCTATATACAGGGAGTACCAGATCAATGTGGAGCTATATACAGGGAGTACCAGTACCAGATCAATGTGGAGCTATATACAGGGAGTACCAGTACCAGATCAATGTGGAGCTATATACAGGGAGTACCAGATCAATGTGGAGCTATATACAGGGAGTACCAGTACCAGATCAATGTGGAGCTATATACAGGAAGTACCAGTACCAGATCAATGTGGAGCTATATACAGGGAGTACCAGTACCAGATCAATGTGGAGCTATATACAGGGAGTACCAGTACCAGATCAATGTGGAGCTATATACAGGGAGTACCAGTACCAGATCAATGTGGAGCTATATACAGGGAGTACCAGTACCAGATCAATGTGGAGCTATATACAGGGAGTACCAGTACCAGATCAATGTGGAGCTATATACAGGAAGTACCAGTACCAGATCAATGTGGAGCTATATACATGGCTGTGTGCTTGATTTTATACACCTGTCAGCAACACACCTACTCATTCCAGGGTTTTTCTTTATTTTTACTATTTTCTACATTGTATAATAATAGTTAAGACATACAAACTACGAAATAACATATGGAATCAAATAGTAACCAAGAAAGTGTTAACAAATCAAAAAATATTTCATATTTGAGATTCTTCAAATAGTCACACTTTGCCTTGATGACAGCTTTGCACACTCTTGGCATTCTCTCAACCAGCTTCATGAGGTAGTCACCTGGAATGCATTTCAATTAACAGGTGTGCCTTGTTAAAAGTTAATTTGTGGAATTTCTTTCCTTCTTAATGTGTTTGAGCCAATCAGTTGTGTTGTGACAAGGTAGGGGGGTATACAGAAGATAGCCCTATTTGGTAAAAGACCAAGTCCATATTATGGCAAGAACAGCTCAAATAAGCAAAGAGAAACGACAGTCCATCATTGCTTTAAGACATGAAGGTCAGTCAATACGGATAATTTCAAGAACTTTGAAAGTTTCTTCAAGTGCATTCGCAAAAACCATCACGCGCTATGATGAAACTGGCTTTCATGAGGACCGCCACAGGAATGGAAGACCCAGAGTTATCTCTGCTGCAGAGGATAAGTTCATTAGAGTTACCAGCCTCAGAAATTGCAGCCAAGTAACAGACACATCTCAACATCTACTGTTCAGAGGAGACTGTGTGAATCAGGCCTTCATGATCGAATTGCTGCAAGGACATCACTAAGAAGAAGGGACTTGCTTGGGCCAAGAAACACGAACAATGGACATTAGACCAGTGGAAATCTGTCCTTTGAGATTTTTGGTTCCAACCACCGTGTCTTTGTGAGACGCAGAATAGGTGAACGGATGATCTCCGCATGTGTGGTTCCCACCGTGAAGCACGGAGGAGGAGGTGTGATGGTGCTTTTCTGGTGACACTGTCAGTGATTTACTAAGAATTCAAGGCACACTTAACCAGCATGGCTACCACAGCATTCTGCAGTGATACGCCATCCCATCTGGTTTGGGCTTAGTGGGACTATCATTTGTTTTTCAACAGGACAATGACCCAACACACCTCCAGGCTGTGTAAGGGCTATTTGACCAAGACGGAGAGTGATGGAGTGCTGCATCAGTTGACCTGGCCTCCACAATCACCCGACCTCAACCCAATTGAGATGGTTTGGGATGAGTCGGACCGCAGAGTGAAGGAAAAGCAGCCAACAAGTGCTCAGCATATGTGGGAACTCCTTCAAAACTGTTGGAAAAGCATTCCAGGTGAAATATAAAATATATTTTGATTTGTTTAATCCTTTTTTGGTTACTACATGATTCCATATGTGTTATTTCATAGTTTTGATGTCTTCACTATTATTCTACAATGTAGAAAATAGTCAAAATAAAGAAAAACCCTTGAATGAGTAGGTGTGTCCAAACGTTTGACTGGTACTGTACATATGTGTATGTAGATGAAGGCAGGGTAAAGTGACTAGGCATCAGGATAGATAATAATAAGGTATTTGAGGTAGATATGTACATGAAGGCAGGGTAAAGTGACTAGGCATCAGGATAGATAATAATAAGGTGTTTGAGGTAGATATGTACATGAAGGCAGGGTAAAGTGACTAGGCATCAGGATAGATAATAATAAGGTATTTGAGGTAGATATGTACATGAAGGCAGGGTAAAGTGACTAGGCATCAGGATAGATAATAATAAGGTATTTGAGGTAGATATGTACATGAAGGCAGGGTAAAGTGACTAGGCATCAGGATAGATAATAATAAGGTATTTGAGGTAGATATGTCCATGAAGGCAGGGTAAAGTGACTAGGCATCAGGATAGATAATAATAAGGTATTTGAGGTAGATATGTACATGAAGGCAGGGTAAAGTGACTAGGCATCAGGATAGATAATAATAAGGTATTTGAGGTAGATATGTACATGAAGGCAGGGTAAAGTGACTAGGCGTCAGGATAGATAATAAGGTATTTGAGGTACATTTACATTACATTTTAGTCATTTAGCAGACGCTCTTATCCAGAGCGACTTACAGGAGCAATTAGGGTTAAGTGCCTTGCTCAAGGGCACATTTACGTCATTTAGCAGACGCTCTTATCCAGAGCGACTCACCAATTGGTGCGTTCACCCTATAGCCAGTGGGATAATCACTTTACAAATGTTTTTTTGGGGGGGGGGGTAGAAGGATTACTTTATCCTATCCCAGGTATTCCTTAAAGAGGTGGGGTTTCAAATGTCTCCGGAAGGTGGTGAGTGACTCCGCTGTCCTGGCGTCGTGAGGGAGCTTGTTCCACCATTGGGGTGCCAGAGCAGCGAACAGTTTTGACTGTGCATCCGCAGAGGTAGGGGGGCCAGCAGGCCAGAGGTGGATGAACGCAATGCCCTCGTTTGGGTGTAGGGACTGATCAGAGCCTGAAGGTACGGAGGAGCCGTTCCCCTCACTGCTCCATAGGCAAGCACCATGGTCTTGTAGCGGATGCGAGCTTCAACTGGAAGCCAGTGGAGTGTGCGGAGGAGCGGGGTGACGTGAGAGAACTTGGGAAGGTTGAACACCAGACGGGCTGCGGCATTCTGGATGAGTTGTAGGGGTTTAATGGCACAGGCAGGGAGGCCAGCCAACAGCGAGTTGCAGTAGTCCAGACGGGAGATGACAAGTGCCTGGATTAGGACCTGTGCCGCTTCCTGTGTAAGGCAGGGTCGTACTCTCCGAATGTTGTAGAGCATGAACCAGCAGGAGCGGGTCACCGCCTTGATGTTGGCGGAGAACGACAGGGTGTTGTCCAGGGTCACGCCTAGGCTCTTCGCACTCTGGGAGGAGGACACAGCGGAGTTGTCAACCGTGATGGCGAGATCATGGAACGGGCAGTCCTTCCCCGGGAGGAAGAGCAGCTCCGTCTTGCCAGGGGTTCAGCTTGAGGTGGTGATCCGTCATCCATACTGATATGTCTGCCAGACATGCAGAGATGCGATTCGCCACCTGGTTATCAGAAGGGGGAAAGGAGAAGATTAGTTGTGTATCGTCAGCGTAGCAATGATAGGAGAGGCCATGTGAGGATATGACAGAGCCAAGTGACTTGGTGTATAGGGAGAAAAGGAGAGGGCCTAGAACTGAGCCCTGGGGGACACCAGTGGTGAGAGCACGTGGTGCGGAGACAGCTTCTCGCCACGCCACTTGGTAGGAGCGACCGGTCAGGTAGGACGCAATCCAGGAGTGAGCCGCGCCGGAGATGCCCAGCTCGGAGAGGGTGGAGAGGAGGATCTGATGGTTCACAGTATCAAAGGCAGCAGACAGGTCTAGAAGGACGAGAGCAGAGGAGAGAGAGTTAGCTTTAGCAGTGCGGAGAGCCTCCGTGACACAGAGAAGAGCAGTCTCAGTTGAATGACCAGTCTTGAAACCTGACTGGTTTGGATCAAGAAGGTCAATCTGAGAGAGATAGCAAGAGAGTTGGCTAAAGACGGCACGCTCGGGGGCGCTGTTGGAAGCCAAGGATGTAGCACGCGTCTCCCTATCGCTCCTGAGTTAGTGACCAAATTTATATATTTAACTTTGCAAAACTGCATACATTTCTGTTTGCCCAGGCGTCTGAAGAGACCCATAAACAACTCAGTTCAAGTTTAATAAATTTAAATTTCGTAATGACATCAACCCGACCAAAAACAGAGTCTGCAAGAGCAGGCCGCAACAAGCCTGCAACTTCTCCCGACTCACCCCCGCCACCGAACGCTACCAATGCCGGCCCCACGGAAACACTGACTGTGGAGATGCTACAATCCGTTATAGGCACCCTCAAAGCCGACATTTTCGGAAAAATTGACTGTCTCTCTACCAACCTCAGGTCAGAGATATCAACGATCAAAGACGAGCTTAAAAAATCTATCGAGAGTATACAGAATAAGCTCGACGCACATGGGGTGACTTTATCGGATTTGGAGCGAGGGGCTACAGACCACGGCACTCGCATTAGCGAGCTAGAGGCTAGCGTCGGCTCATTGACAACTAGGGTGGCATTCCTCGATAATAGATGCGAAGATATGGAAAGTAGAATGCGGAGGAACAACATTCGTCTACTGGGAATACCGGAGGGAGTGGAGGGCCCAAGACCCACGGAGTACATGGCCCAGCTACTTCAGGAGCTGCTCGGGCTAGAGGAGAAGCCATTGCTAGACCGGGCTCACCGCACTCTGCGTAGCCGACCCAGGGATGGAGAACCCCCACGACCATTTGTCATCAGGGTGCATTTCTTTCACGTCCGCAACGACATACTGAGAAGATCGGGAGAAGCATCCCCTCTTCTACATAAGGGTAAAAGAGTCTCGATATTTGCGGACTACACAACAGCTGTGGCTAAGAGGCGGGCTAGCTTTGGAGCTGTGAAACGCCAACTACACACCTGCCCGGGCGTGAAGTTCGGCCTCATCTACCCTGCGGTTTTGAGACCGACTTTACCGGACGGTTCCATGCACAGATTCGAGGACCCGGCTATAGCGGCAGATTTCATCAACAAGAACGTGAAAGCGGCTGTTGTACCGCATGGTTTGTAACAAATGGTTGGCTGGCTGGTCTTCCCTAGCAGGCTAGTTAGCAGGCCGAATGGGTGACTAACGAAGCCATCTCTGCTGGGTTCATCGACATATGAATGTCATTCTCTTCTTTATCTTTTTATTTCCAGCCCAGGTTTGCCGCCTCTAATGCCAATATCTGGGGGGTCTGCATGGCTGTTTCAGTCTGATTATTTACCATCTGCGTCGAGGTTAAACCTCTCTTAATCGAGGATAGTTTTCCTTAGACTCTATTGGGGACCATTCTATTCATGTTTGGCTTACTCTAGTTAAATGGTCACTAATCTTAGGTAGCACAGAGTAAGAGTTATCATGCTTAGCTCTAAACTTTCTTCGTATTTAGGGTTTTGCTTGCATCTCATTTGGGGAGATGCTTCGGCAAGGGCGGGTGTGAGGGAAGGGTTTGTTCATGTATATAGTTTGTATATGTTTTTGTGCCTCTTCGTTTGTCTTTGTTTTTTACATTTGCGCTTTTAGGTTCAACTAAGATCTTCAGTTTACATTGTACCTTGTCCTTTACACATCCTCTCTCTCTTAAGATATGACTCAGCCTAGTGTAGCCCATACTGCTGGAGGGAATGGCTTTAATTTTCTTACTTGGAACTGCAGGGGCATAAATAACCCAGTTAAACGTAGTAAGGTACTACACCATCTTCATCATTTGAAAGCTCACATCATCTTTCTCCAAGAAACTCATCTGAAGGTATCACAACACTCAAGTCTTAGGTGCAGATGGGTGGGTCAGGTGTTCCATTCCTCATTTCAGAGTAAGGCGAGAGGGGTGGCTATTTTACTTCACAGATCGGTACCTTTTACATGTTCTAAGGTGATCGCAGATCCCCATGGTAGATATATAATTGTCAGTGGTAGGCTGCTCAATACAAAGGTTCTTCTTGTTAATATCTATGCTCCTAATTGGGACAACGGTGATTTTTTCAAATCGGTTTTCTCTACACTCCCAGATATGTCCACCCATATGTTGATTTTAGGAGGTGACTTTAACTGTTGGTTAGACCCACAATTGGATCGATCCTCCACTAAACCTACCACCCTATCAACCTCAGCTAGAGTTGTTCGAACCTTTATGTCTGAATTCGCAGTCTCAGATCCTTGGAGAATGGTTAATCCAGCTGGGAAAGCATACTCTTTTTTCTCATCGGTCCACCACACTTTTACGCGCATAGACTACTTCCTTGTTGATGACCGGCTCCTCCACTCCATAACTTCATGTTCATATAACCCAATTGTTGTATCTGACCACGCCCCTGTTACTATGGAAGTAGCTTTTCAAAATGTTGACAATCAGCGACCGCCTTGGCGACTAAAAACCCAACTGCTCAGTAATGAACACTTTGTCAACTTTGTTTTGAGTCAAATCGACTTTTTCATGATTACAAATAGAACCCCAAACATCTCTCGTCTACTCTCTGGGAAACTTTGAAAGCTTATACCAGAGGTGAAATTATCTCCTACACCGCACATGAGAACAAATTGAAAAGGAATAGGTTATCTATGCTAACACGCTGTATTGCCCAATTAGATGACATTTATGCCGTTTCACCATCCCCAGATATTTATAAGGAACGTTTAACTCTGCAAGCAGAATTTGACACACTATTAACAGACCAGGTTACTGAAATGCTTGTCAAGTCTAGGAGCACTTACTATGAACAAGGAGAGAAAGCCAGTAAATTATTAGCTCACAAGTTACGTCAACAATCATCATCATCTCAGATTACAAAAATTCGTACATCATCTGGGATATCATTAGATCCTGGGGGATCAATGAGGAGTTCAAGAGATTTTACCAGTCTCTATATACCTCTGAAAGTAAAGCGGATACACTGGAATTGGATAATTTCTTCCACTCACTATCTGTGCCTTGGTCGGCCGGGATTTGGTAAAAAAAAATTAGAGCAGCCGATCACTGTTGAAGAACTGTCTAACGCTGTCAAATCCCTTCAATCTGGGAGAAGCCCAGGGCCTGATGGCTACCCGACAGAGTTTTATAAAAAGTTTATCACCAAAATAGCCCCTATTCTAATTGAAATGTACAATGATGCATTTGTAAATGGTGCTCTCCCACATACTCTCACTCAAGCAACCATTTGTGTTATTCTTAAAAAAAACAAAGACCCTCTTGACTGTGCATCATACCGTCCAATTAGCCTGCTAAATGTGGACTATAAAATTCTAGCCAAAATTCTGGCAACGCGGCTAGAAACAGTCCTCCCATCAATTATCTCTCCGGATCAAACAGGATTTATAAAAAATAGACACTCATTCTTCAATCTCCGAAGATTATTTAATATTATATACAATCCTTCTGTCAACAATACCTCTGAAGCCATTATATCCCTGGACGCGGAGAAAGCGTTTGATCGGGTGGAATGGAAATACCTTTTTTACACTCTAAATAAATTTGGCTTTGGCTCCAAATTCATGACCTGGATAAAACTTCTGTACTCATCCCCCCAAGCCTCTGTCAGGACTAATAACACTCAATCAGATCGCTTCCCTCTGCAAAGATCGACACGTCAGGGTTGCCCTTTAAGTCCCTTACTGTTTGCCCTCGCCATAGAGCCACTTGCAATAGCACTTCGCTCCAACCCCCTCATCAAAGGCATAGTCAGATACGGGCACGAACACAAACTGTCTTTATATGCAGATGATTTATTAATATACACATCCAATCTTTCTGTCTCTGTCCCTGCTGCCCTTGCCACTTTCGCATCCTTCGGTCACATATCAGGGTATAAACTAAATCTCAGTAAAAGTGAATTGATGCCACTTAACATGGCTGCAAAAAAATCCCCTTTACATAACTTGCCATTTAAAATAGCACACAGCAGTTTTATTTATCTCGGGTACATGTCACAATTAGGTTTGAAAACCTTTTTCAAGCCAACTTTGCTCCTCTCTTAACCCGTACTAAGGACGATTTGGAACGGTGGTCTTTGCTACACCTCTCCTTAGTTGCTAGAATTAACTCTATTAAAATGAATACTCTCCCTAAATTCTTATACCTCTATCAGTGCCTTCCAATATTTCTACCCAATACATTTTTCAAAAAAGATCGACGGCCTAATTCTACCCTTTATATGGGACAAAAAGCCTCCTAGGATGCGAAAACAGCTCTTGCAGAGGCCCAAACCAGAGGAGAGCGGTCTAGCTCTACCAGATTTCAGATTCTATTATTGGGCCGCTAACCTTAGGATCATTCAGTACTGGTTGCAGAGCAGAGTAATATTCCCACCCCCAACTTGGCTGGAGATGGAGGCTGCCTCGTCTACACCGGCATCACTGTCTTCCCTCGCTCACTCCTCTATTACAGGCCCTTACTCCTCCTTCACCAACAATACATGTGTCAAAACAACATCGAAGATCTGGAATCAATTTAGGCGCCACTTTGGGTTTCAAACAACCTCTTCCTTGGCTCCGGTAGCCTCAAACCCAGCTTTTCCCCCATCTATGATTGATGGTGCTTTCTCAACATGGTCTAATCTCGGTATTAAAAGATTCAGAGATCTGTATACTAACAATACATTTAGTACGTTTCAACAACTATCAGCTAAATTTGGTCTCCCCAGACATCATTTTTTTAGATTCTTACAAGTCCGGAGTTACATCCGCAGCATAGATCCAGGATTCCCCAACCTTTCTAGTGGAACACAGTTCGACACATTTCTCACCCCTCTTCCTAATCAGAAAGGCACAATGTCAATAATCTATAGTCAAATTTGCTCACTACAAGCCATCTCATTAAACAATATCAAATCCTCTTGGGAGGAGGAACTGGGTGAGGAAATATCTGATGAACTATGGGAAGAGGCACTCAAAAGGGGTACATAGCTCTTCTATTTGCGCTCGACACGGCCTCATCCAATGCAAACTCATTCATAGGGCCCACTGGACCAAAGCAAGACTATCAAAAATTTACAAGGATGTGAACCCTAATTGTGTTCGATGTAACCAGTCCCCTGCTAATCATGTGCACATGTTTTGGTGCTGCCCATCTCTGGTTGGTTTCTGGAAAGACATCTTTAACACACTCTCAGAATTAAGCGGCACACAGATCGAGCCAGACCCTCTCATTGCATTATTTGGAGTTTCCTTACCCACAATACAATTGACCAAAATGAATAAGGATGTAATTGCCTTTGTCACGTTGTTAGCGAGACGATTAATTTTACTTAGATGGAAATCCTCTGCAGCCCCTTCTCATGCTCTTTGGATTAAATCTATTTTGAATTGCATAAAGTTGAGAAAATAAAACAGACACTCAATGGGTCTGTAGACAAATTTTATGCAAAGTGGGCTCCCCTTCTTTTCTTATGTCAAAAGAATACATTTCCCTGCAGTTCCAGAGTGATGTATATTTATATATTGGTGATGTAAGAAGCCTGGTATGTGCATATACGACATCTCGGATGTTAAGGACGGTAATAACTGTGCTAGCTGACCTATAACAACTGGATCAAAACAGATATTCTTCCTTTTTTTTTTTTTTTTTTTTTTGTGTTTTATCTTATTTATGTACTTAATGTCTATTTTTTCTTTCATGTCTGTCTCTCCATGTTTTGCTGTATCGTTGTCTTCAAATTGTTGTTCCATATTCATACCAAATAACTTTCAAGTGCAATTATTTACTAAATGCTGGTACTGAAAATTCAATAAACAAAGTATATAAAAAATAAAATAAAAAAAAGACGGCACGCTCAATAGTTTTGGAGAGAAAAGAAAGAAGGGATACTGGTCTGTAGTTGTTGACATCAGAGGGATCGAGTGTTGGTTTTTTGAGAAGGGGTGCAACTCCCGCTCTCTTGAAGACGGAAGGGACATGGCCAGCGGTCAAGGATGAGTTGATCAGCGAGGTGAGGTAGGGGAGAAGGTCACCGGAGATGGTCTGGAGAAGAGAGGAGGGGATGGGGTCAAGCGGGCAGGTTGTTGGGCGGCCTGCAGTCACAAGTCGCAGGATTTTATCTGGAGAGAGAGGGGAGAAAGAAGTCAAAGCATAGGGTAGGGCAGTGTGAGTAGGACCAGCAGTGTCATTAGACTTAACAAACGAGGATCGGATGTCGTCAACCTTCTTTTTCAAAGTGGTTGACGAAGTCATCCACAGAGAGAGAGGAGGGGGGCGGGGGGGAGGATTCAGGAGGGAGGAAAATGTGGCAAAGAGCTTCCTAGGGTTAGAGGCAGATGCTTGGAATTTAGAGTGGTAGAAAGTGGCTTTAGCAGCAGAAACAGATGAAGAAAATGTAGAGAGGAGGGAGTGAAAAGATGCCAGGTCGGCAGGGAGTTTAGTTTTCTTCCATTTCCGCTCCGCTGCCCGGAGCTCTGTTCTGTGAGCTCGCAATGAGTCATCAAGCCACGGAGCTGGAGGGGAGGACCGAGCCGGCCGGGAGGATAGGTGACACAGAGAGTCAAAGGATGCAGAAAGGGAGGAGAGGAGGGTTGAGGAGGCAGAATCAGGAGATTGGAGGGAGAAGGATTGAGCAGAGGGAAGAGATGATAGGATGGAAGAGGAGAGAGTAGTGGGAGAGAGAGAGCGAAGGTTGCGGCGGCGCATTACCATCTGTGTAGGGGCAGAGTGAGTAGTGTGGGAGGAGAGCGAGAGAGAAAAGGAAACAAAGTAGTGGTCGGAGACATGGAGGGGAGTTGCAGTGAGATTAGTAGAAGAGCAGCATCTAGTAAAGATGAGGTCAAGCGTGTTGCCTGCCTTGTGAGTAGGGGGGGACGGTGAGAGGGTGAGGTCAAAAGAGGAGAGAAGTGGAAAGAAGGAGGCAGAGAGAAATGAGTCAAATGTGGACATAGGGAGGTTGAAATCCCCCAAAACTGTGAGGGGTGAGCCATCCTCAGGAAAGGAACTTATCAAGGCGTCAAGCTCATTGATGAACTCTCCAAGGGAACCTGGAGGGCGATAGATGACAAGGATATTAAGCTTAAATGGGCTAGTGACTGTGACAGCATGGAATTCAAATGAGGAGATAGACAGATGGGTTAGGGGAAAAATTGAGAATGTCCACTTGGGAGAGATGAGGATTCCTGTACCACCACCCCTCTGACCAGATGCTCTCGGGGTATGCGAGAACACATGGTCAGACGAGGAGAGAGCAGTAGGAGTAGCAGTGTTTTCAGTGGTAATCCATGTTTCCGTCAGCGCCAGGAAGTCGAGGGACTGGAGATTAGCATAGGCTGGGATGAAGTCAGCTTTGTTGGCAGCAGAACGGCAGTTCCAGAGGCTGCCTGAGACCTGGAACTCCAGGTGTGGGGTGCGTGCAGGGACCACCAGGTTAGAGAGGCAGCAGCCACGCGGTGTGGGGCGTTTGTGGTAGATATGTACATGAAGGCAGGGTAAAGGGACTAGGCATCAGGATAGATAATAATAAGGTATTTGAGGTAGATATGTACATGAAGGCAGGGTAAAGTGACTAGGCATCAGGATAGATCATAATAAGGTATTTGAGGTAGATATGTACATGAAGGCAGGGTAAAGTGACTAGGCATCAGGATAGATAATAATAAGGTTTTTGAGGTAGATATGTCCATGAAGGCAGGGTAAAGTGACTAGGCATCAGGATAGATAATAATAAGGTATTTGAGGTAGATATGTACATGAAGGCAGGGTAAAGTGACTAGGCATCAGGATAGATAATAATAAGGTATTTGAGGTAGATATGTACATGAAGGCAGGGTAAAGTGACTAGGCATCAGGATAGATAATTATAAGGGTAAAATGAAGAACAGCAGCATATGATTAGTGTGAAAGTGTGTGTGTCAAATCAAATAAATGTTATTGGTCACATACACACGTGTGTGCGTGCGTATGTAGTGTACGTGAATGTGTGAGGGTTTGTGTGGGAGTGACAGTGTGAGTGTGTATGTGAGTGTGTGAGTGTGTGAGTAGGGTGAGTAGGGTGAGTGTGTGAGTAGGGTGAGTGTGTGAGTAGGGTGAGTGAGTAGGGTGAGTGAGTATGGTGAGTGAGTAGGGTGAGTGTAGGGTGAGTGTAGGGTGAGTGAGTAGGGTGAGTGAGTAGGGTGAGTGTAGGGTGAGTGAGTAGGGTGAGTGAGTAGGGTGAGTGAGTAGGGTGAGTGTAGGGTGAGTGTAGGGTGAGTGTAGGGTGAGTGAGTAGGGTGAGTGAGTAGGGTGAGTGTAGGGTGAGTGAGTAGGGTGAGTGTAGGGGGGTGAGTAGGGTGAGTGTAGGGGGGGTGAGTAGGGTGAGTGTAGGGTGAGTGAGTAGGGTGAGTGTAGGGTGAGTGAGTAGGGTGAGTGTAGGGTGAGTGAGTAGGGTGAGTGTAGGGTGAGTGAGTAGGGTGAGTGTCGGGTGAGTGAGTAGGGTGAGTGAGTAGGGTGAGTGTAGGGTGAGTGAGTGGGGTGAGTGTAGGGTGAGTGAGTAGGGTGAGTGTAGGGTGAGTGAGTAGGGTGAGTGAGTAGGGTGAGTGTAGGGTGAGTGAGTGGGGTGAGTGTAGGGTGAGTGAGTGGGGTGAGTGAATAGGGTGAGTGAGTAGGGTGAGTGAGTAGGGTGAGTGTAGGGGGGGTGAGTAGGGTGAGTGTAGGGTGAGTGAGTAGGGTGAGTGTAGGGTGAGTGAGTAGGGTGAGTGTAGGGTGAGTGAGTAGGGTGAGTGTCGGGTCAATGTGAGATAGAGTCAGTGCAGATAGTTCAGGTACCATGAATTAACTATTTAGCAGTCTGGCTATTTAGCAGTCTGGCTATTTAGCAGTCTGGCTATTTAGCAGTCTTATGGCTTGGGGATAGAAGCTGTCTCGGAGCCAGTTGGTCCGAAAGCCGATGCTCCGGTACCGTTTGCCGGACGGTAGTAGAGAGAACAGTCTATGGCTAGGGGGGCTGGAGTCTTTGGCAATATTCAGGGCGTTCCCCTGACACCGCCTGGTATAGAAGTCCTGGATGGCAGGGAGCTTGATCCCAGTGATGTACTGGGCTGTCCGCACCACCCTCTGTAGCGCCTTGGTCAAGGGCGGTGCATTTTCCATACCAGGCGGTGATGCAGCCAGTCAGGATGCTCTAGATGGTGCAGCTGTATAACGTTTTGAGGATCTGAGGACCCGTGCCAAACCTTTTCAGCCTCCTGAGGGGGAAGAGGCGCTGCCGGGCCCTCTTCAGGACTGTGTTGGTTTGTGTGGACCATGTTAAGTCCTTAGTGATGTGGACACTGAGGAATTTGAAGGATCTATAACTTATACTGAGCTCCACATAAAGAAGATCTAACATGTAGAACACACACACAACACACACACACACACACACAGAGTAACTCACGGCAAAGGCCTCGTGGAACTCGAAGACATCGATGTCATCCATAGTTAACCCTGCACGTGCCAGAACTTTAGGAGTTCCATATGCTGGCCTGAAGAGGAGAAACAAACTCATTAACTATTTATCATCCTCATCCTCATGGTTCTATAGACCATAGAGCTACTATAGCAGGGTTAAAGTTCAGGTCCACTCTAGGTCAGGGTTAAAGGTTACTCACCCCAGCAGCAACTGGTCTTTGGGGTCCTGAGACACGTACACAAAGTCTCTGTAGAACACACACAGCAGATACACATACCATGACTACACACTGCAGATACTTCTATGTAGTATAGTGAAGTATAGTATATTACAGTATTGTATAACAGAGTACCTGAGGTAGGCTTTGGGCTTGTATCCCATGGCCAGGGCTTTCTCTTCTGACATGATGAGGACGGCTGATGCACCGTCCGTCTGAGGAACAAATACAGTTTAAATTCAGTCAATTGAGGAGTTGAGTAACAGTCAATAAAAAAATATATGTTATGTGTTTATACCAGGAAGGAGGAGAAACAGTTAACTGTTCTCTCTCTCTGTGTGTGCGTGTGCGTGTGCGTGTGTGCGTGCGTGTGTGTGTGTGCGCGTGTGTGCGTGTGCGTGCACGTACCAGGAAGGAGGAGTTTGCAGCAGTAACAGTGCCATGGGGTTTGATGAAGGCAGGTTTCAGTTTGGCCAGCTGTTCCATGGAGGATGGACGGATCCCGTTGTCCTTGGCGACCATGTCACGCCCTACACACACACTTTGTTCAATATTTGTCATCATCACAGCAGTCATAGAATGCTCTGTTGGCTTGATGCAGGGGTTCCCTAACTTCTCCACTCAGGCTACCCTTCCATCATTGGGGAACGCCCCCCCGTTTTACACCATGTGCATTCTAACATGCCCCCTGTGCCCCACAGTTTCGTAACCACTGGCTTGATGGACTAGAACGCTAACCCTCTGGTCACTAGTCTCTAACCCCCTAATACTAGACTAACTAACCCTCTGGTCACTAGTCTTTAACCCCCTAATACTAGACTAACTAACCCTCTGGTCACTAGTCTCTAACCCCCTAAAACTAGACTAACTAACCCTCTGGTCACTAGTCTCTAACCCCCTAATACTAGACTAACTAACCCTCTGGTCACTAGTCTCTAACCCCCTAATACTAGACTAACTAACCCTATGGTCACTAGTCTCTAACCCCCTAATACTAGACTAACTAACCCTCTGGTCACTAGTCTCTAACCCCCTAATACTAGACTAACTAACCCTCTGGTCACTAGTCTCTAACCCCCTAATACTAGACTAACTAACCCTCTGGTCACTAGTCTCTAACCCCCTAATACTAGACTAACTAACCCTCTGGTCACTAGTCTCTAACCCCCTAATACTAGACTAACTAACCCTCTGGTCACTAGTCTCTAACCCCCTAATACTAGACTAACTAACCCTCTGGTCACTAGTCTCTAACCCCCTAATACTAGACTAACTAACCCTCTGGTCACTAGTCTCTAACCCCCTAATACTAGACTAACTAACCCTTGGTCACTAGTCTCTAACCCCCTAATACTAGACTAACTAACCCTCTGGTCACTAGTCTCTAACCCCCTAATACTAGACTAACTAACCCTCTGGTCACTAGTCTCTAACCCCCTAATACTAGACTAACTAACCCTCTGGTCACTAGTCTCTAACCCCCTAATACTAGACTAACTAACCCTCTGGTCACTAGTCTCTAACCCCCTAATACTAGACTAACTAACCCTCTGGTCACTAGTCTCTAACCCCCTAATACTAGACTAACTAACCCTCTGGTCACTAGTCTCTAACACCCTAATACTAGACTAACTAACCCTCTGGTCACTAGTCTCTAACACCCTAATACTAGACTAACTAACCCTCTGGTCACTAGTCTCTAACCCCCTAATACTAGACTAACTAACCCTCTGGTCACTAGTCTCTAACCCCCTAATACTAGACTAACTAACCCTCTGGTCACTAGTCTCTAACCCCCTAATACTAGACTAACTAACCCATGTGTCTCCATGGTTACCTGGCACCTTGAAGCTGATGACGTCGCTGAGGAGTCCTGCATCCTGAGCCTGTTTGGCTAAAGTGTGAGATCGCAGAGCGAATTCATCCTGCTCCTGCCGAGTCACTCCGAACGCCGCCGCCAGACGGTCCGCACTATGACCCATCGTCTCTGCCGTGGAAAACTCTGCTACCGCAGGCAGCTACACACACATTATATAAACACACACGTTATATAAACACACACACACACATTATATAAACACACACACACACATTATATAAACACACATTATATAAACACACACACACACACATTATATAAACACACACACATATTATATAAACACACACATACATTATACACACACACATTTATATAAACACACACATACATTATACACACACACACATTTATATAAACACACATATACATTATACACAAAACACATTATATAAACACACAAATTATACACTGCTCAAAAATAAAGGGAACACTTAAACAACACAATGTAACTCCAAGTCAATCACACTTCTGTGAAATCAAACTGTCCACTTAGGAAGCAACACTGATTGACAATACATATCACACGCTGTTGTGCAAATGGAATAGACAACAGGTGGAAATTATAGGCAATTAGCAAGACACCCCCCAATAAAGGACTGGTTCTGCAGGTGGTGACCACAGACCACTTCTCAGTTCCTATGCTTCCTGGCTGATGTTTTGGTCACTTTTGAATGCTGGCGGTGCTTTCACTCTAGTGGTAGCATGAGACGGAGTCTACAACCCACACAAGTGGCTCAGGTAGTGCAGCTCATCCAGGATGGCACATCAATGCGAGCTGTGGCAAGAAGGTTTGCTGTGTCTGTCAGCGTAGTGTCCAGAGCATGGAGGCGCTACCAGGAGACAGGCCAGTACATCAGGAGACGTGGAGGAGGCCGTAGGAGGGCAACAACCCAGCAGCAGGACTGCTACCTCCGCCTTTGTGCAAGAAGGAGCAGGAGGAGCACTGCCAGAGCCCTGCAAAATGACCTCCAGCAGGCCACAAATGTGCATGTGTCTGCTCAAACGGTCAGAAACAGACTCCATGAGGGTGGTATGAGGGCCCAACGTCCACAGGTGGGGGTTGTGCTTACAGCCCAACACCGTGCAGGACGTTTGGCATTTGCCAGAGAACACCAAGATTGGCAAATTCGCCACTGGCACCCTGTGCTCTTCACAGATGAAAGCAGGTTCACACTGAGCACATGTGACAGACGTGACAGAGTCTGGAGACGCCGTGGAGAACGTTCTGCTGCCTGCAACATCCTCCAGCATGACCAGTTTGGCGGTGGGTCAGTCATGGTGTGGGGTGGCATTTCTTTGGGGGGCCGCACAGCCCTCCATGTGCTCGCCAGAGGTAGCCTGACTGCCATTAGGTACCGAGATGAGATCCTCAGACCCCTTGTGAGACCATATGCTGGTGCGGTTGGCCCTGGGTTCCTCCTAATGCAAGACAATGCTAGACCTCATGTGGCTGGAGTGTGTCAGCAGTTCCTGCAAGAGGAAGGCATTGATGCTATGGACTGGCCCGCCCGTTCCCCAGACCTGAATCCAATTGAGCACATCTGGGACATCATGTCTCGCTCCATCCACCAACGCCACGTTGCACCACAGACTGTCCAGGAGTTGGCGGATGCTTTAGTCCAGGTCTGGGAGGAGATCCATCAGGAGACCATCCGCCACCTCATCAGGAGCATGCCCAGGCGTTGTAGGGAGGTCATACAGGCACGTGGATGCCACACACACTACTGAGCCTCATTTTGACTTGTTTTAAGGACATTACATCAAAGTTGGATCAGCCTGTAGTGTGGTTTTCCACTTTAATTTTGAGGGTGACTCCAAATCCAGACCTCCATGGGTTGATACATTTGATTTCCATTGATAATTTTTGTGTGATTTTGTTGTCAGCACATTCAACTATGTAAAGAAAAAAGTATTTAATAAGATTATTTCATTCATTCAGATCTAGGATGTGTTATTTTAGTGTTCCCTTAATTTTTTTGAGCAGTATATATATACACACACACAGTTGAAGTCGGAAGTTTACATACACTTAGGTTGGAGTCATTAAAACTCGTTTTTCAACCACCACACAAATGTCTTGTTAACAAACTATAGTTTTGGCAAGTCGGTTAGGACATCTACTTTGTGCATGACACAAGTAATTTTTCCAACAATTGTTTACAGACAGATTATTTCACTTATAATTCACTGTATCACAATTCCAGTGGGTCAGAAGTTTACATACACTAAGTTGACTGTGCCTTTAAACAGCTTGGAAAATTCCAGAAAATTATGTCATGGCTTTAGAAGCTTCTGATAGGCTAATTGACATCATTTGAGTCAATTGGAGATGTACCTGTGGATGTATTTTAAGGCCTACCTTCAAACTCAGTGCCTCTTTGCTTGACCTCATGGGAAAATCAAAAGAAATCAGCCAAGACCTTAGAAAAAAAATTGTAGACCTCCACAAGTCTGGTTCATCCTTGGGAGCAATTTCCAAACGCCTGAAGGTACCACGTTCATCTATTCAAACAATAGTATGCAAGTATAAACACCATGGGACCACGCAGCCGTCATACCGCTCAGGAAGGAGACGCGTTCTGTCTCCTAGAGATTAACGTACTTTGGTGCGAAAAGTGCAAATCAATCCCAGAACAACAGCAAAGGACCTTGTGAAGATGCTGGAGGAAACAGGTACAAAAGTATCTATATCCACAGTAAACAAGTCCTATAGCGACATAACCTGAAAGGCCGCTCAGCAAGGAAGAAGCCACCGCTCCAAAAACACCATAAAAAAGCCAGACAACGGTTTGCAACTGCACATGGGGACAAAGATCGTACTTTTTGGAGAAATGTCCTCTGGTCTGATGAAACAAAAATAGAACGGTTTCGCCATAATGACCATCGTTATGTTTGGAGGAAAAAGGGGGTGCTTGCAAGCCGAAGAACACCATCCAACCGTGAAGCACGGGGGTGGCAGCATCATGCTGTGGGGGTGCTTTGCTGCAGGAGGGACTGGTGCACTTCACAAAATAGATGGCATCATGAGGAAGGAAAATTATGTGGATATATTGAAGCAACATCTCAAGACATCAGTCAGGAAGATAACGCTTGGTCGCAAATGGGTCTTCCAAATGGACAATGACCCCAAGCATACTTCCAAAGTTGTGGCAAAATGGCTTAAGGACAACAAAGTCAAGATATTGGAGTGGCCATCACAAGGCCCTGACCTCAATCCTATAGAAAATGTGTGGGCAGAACTGAAAAAGCGTGTGCGAGCAAGGAGGCCTACAAACCTGACTCAGTTACACCAGCTCTGTCAGGAGGAATGGGCCAAAATTCACCCAACTTATTGTGGGAAGCTTGTGAAAGGCTACCCGAAACATTTGACCCAAGTTAAACAATTTAAAGGCAATGCTACCAAATACTAATTGAGTGTATGTAAACTTCTGACCCACTGGGAATGTGATGAAATAAATAAAAGCTGAAATAAATAATTCTCTCTACTATTATTCTGACATTTCACATTCTTAAAATAAAGTGGTGATCCTAACTGACTTAAGACAGGGAATTTTTACTAGGATTAAATGTCAGGAATTGTGAAAAACTGAGTTTAAATTTATTTGGTTAAGGTGTATGTAAACTTCTGACTTCTACTGATACACACAAACAGACACGATATAAACAGTCACATCAAGTTCTAGACAGACGTGATCTACAGTGTTGTGAAAAAGTGTTTGCCCCCTTCCTGATTTCTTATTTGTTTGCATGTTTGTCACACTTAAATGTTTCAGATCATCAAACAAATGTAAATATTAGTCAAAGATAACACAAGTAAACACAAAATGCAGTTTTGAAATGAAGGTTGTTCTTATTAAGGGAACTAAATCCAAACCCACATGGCCCTGTGGGGAAAAAGGGTTTGCCCCCCCCCCTCCCCTTCCCTCCCTTTTAACAGAACTCAACTGTGGTTTATCACACCTGAGTTCAATTCCTCTAGCCACACCCAGGCCTGATTACTTTATTATTAACAAAAGATCCTCCAAAAGCCAGACATCATGCCGAGATCCAAAGAAATTCAGGAACAAATGAGAAGGAAAGTAATTGAGATCCATCAGTCTGGAAAAGGTTATGAAGCCATTTCTAAAGCTTTGGGACTCCAGCGAACCACAGTGAAAGCCATTATCCACAAATGGCGAAAACATGGAACAGTGGTGAACCTTCCCAGGAGTGGCCGGCCGACCAAAATTACCCCAAGAGCGCAGCGACGACTCATCCAAGAGGTCACAAAAGACCCCACAACAACATCCAAAGAGCTGCAGGTCTCACTTGCCTCATTTAATGTCAGTGTTCATGACTCCATCATAAGAAAGAGACTGGGCAAAAATGGCCTGCATGGCAGAGTTCCCAGACGAAAACCACTGCTGAGCAAAAAGAACATTAAGGCTCGTCTCATTTTTGCCAGAAAACATCTTGATGATCCCCAAGACCTTTGGGGAAATACTCTGTGGACTGACAAGACAAAAGTTTGAACTTTTTGGAAGGTGTGTGTCCCATTACATCTGGCGTAAAAGTAACACCGCATTTCAGAAAAAGAACATCATACCAACAGTAAAATATGGTGGTGGTAGTGTGATGGTCTGGGCCTGTTTTGCTGCTTCAGGACCTGGAAGACTTGCTGTGATAAATGGAACCATGAATTCTGCTGTCTACCAAAAAATCCTGAAGGAGAATGTCCGGCCATCTGTTCGTGACCTCAAGCTGAAGCGAACTTGGGTTCTGCAGCAGGACAGAAAAACTAAATGAAGACTTTGGAGTGGCCTAGTCAAAGTCCTGACCTGAATCCTATTGAGATGCTGTGGCATGACCTTAAAAAGGCAGTTCATGCTCGAAAACCCTCCAATGTGGCTGAATTACAACAATTCTGCAAAGATGAGTGGGCCAAAATTCCTCCACAGCGCTGTAAAAGACTCATTGCAAGTTATCGCAAACGCTTGATTGCAGTTGTTGCTGCTAAGGGTGGCCCAACCAGTTATTAGGTTGTAGGGGGCAATCACTTTTTCCCACAGGGCCATGTGGGTTTGGATTTTGTTTTCCCTTAATAATAACAACCTTCATTTCAAAACTGCATTTTCTGTTTACTTGTGTTATCTTTGACTAATATTTACATTTGTTTGATGATCTGAAACATTTAAGTGTGACAAACATGCAAACAAATAAGAAATCAGGAAGGGGGCAAACCCTTTCACACCACTGTAGATGAAATACCTCAGGTGTGAGATGAGCCATCCTGATAGAGCTTATAAGGCTAAGGCGTTGTCCGAGGGTCTTCGCTCTGTTCAGAGCCAACATGGTCTTCCTCATCTTCCTGCTGTGGCGAATAGGGACGTCCGACATAAACTCCACCCCTCCAGCTACTATGGCATCACACTGGCCTGCTGCGATCAGCCCCACTCCTACAACACACAATACACTGTTACTATGGTATCACACTGACCCGCTGTGATCAGCCCCACTCCTACAACACACAGAGAATACACTGTTACTATGGTATCACACTGGTCCCCTGTAATCACCCCCACAACACACTGTTACTATGGTATCACACTGACCCGCTGTGATCAGCCCCACCCCTACAACACACAGAGATTACACTGTTACTATGGTATCACACTGGTCCCCTGTAATCACCCCCACAACACACTGTTACTATGGTAACACACTGTTACTATGGTATCACACTGGTCCCCTGTAATCACCCCCACAACACACTGTTACTATGGTATCACACTGGTCCCCTGTAATCACCCCCACAACACACTGTTACTATGGTAACACACTGTTACTATGGTATCACACTGGCCTGGTGTGATCAGCCCCACCCCTATAACACACAATTTACAGCTTGGTACCTGCTGTCATCATTACAGACCGGTACCTGCTGTCATCATTACAGACCGGTACCTGCTGTCATCATTACAGACCGGTACCTGCTGTCATCATTACAGACCGGTACCTGCTGTCATCATTACAGACCGGTACCTGCTGTCATCATTACAGACCGGTACCTGCTGTCATCATTACAGACCGGTACCTGCTGTCATCATTACAGACCGGTACCTGCTGTCATCATTACAGACCGGTACCTGCTGTCATCATTACAGACCGGTACCTGCTGTCATCATTACAGACCGGTACCTGCTGTCATCATTACAGACCGGTACCTGCTGTCATCATTACAGACCGGTACCTGCTGTCATCATTACAGACCGGTACCTGCTGTCATCATTACAGACCGGTACCTGCTGTCATCATTACAGACCGGTACCTGCTGTCATCATTACAGACCGGTACCTGCTGTCATCATTACAGACCGGTACCTGCTGTCATCATTACAGACCGGTACCTGCTGTCATCATTACAGACCGGTACCTGCTGTCATCATTACAGACCCGGTACCTGCTGTCATCATTACAGACCGGTACCTGCTGTCATCATTACAGACCGGTACCTGTTGTCATCATTACAGACCGGTACCTGCGGTCATCATTACAGACCGGTACCTGCTGTCATCATTACAGACCGGTACCTGCTGTCATCATTACAGACCGGTACCTGCTGTCATCATTACAGACCCGGTACCTGCTGTCATCATTACAGACCGGTACCTGCTGTCATCATTACAGACCCGGTACCTGCGGTCGTCATTACAGACCCGGTACCTGCGGTCATCATTACAGACCGGTACCTGCTGTCATCATTACAGACCGGTACCTGCTGTCATCATTACAGACCGGTACCTGCTGTCATCATTACAGACCGGTACCTGCTGTCATCATTACAGACCGGTACCTGCTGTCATCATTACAGACCGGTACCTGTTATCATCATTACAGACCGGTACCTGTTGTCATAGCGACGTTGGAGGAAATGCAGGCCATGGTGACGGTGTGAGACGGGATCTTGTCAGAGAAGCCTGCTCCCAACGACGCCTGGAAAACAAACATTATTTAGCAGACGCTCTTATCCACAGTTAGTGAGTGCATACATACTCATATTATATACTGTACACACACACACACTGTATACACACACACACACACACACTGTATACACATATACTGTATACATACATTATATACACATTATATACTGTATACACCCACACAGAACAATGGCGCCGGAGAAGATGGCTGCCGTTTTACAGCCCTCTAACCAATTGTACTATTATGTGTGTTTTTTCGCGTTATTTGTAATTTATTCTGTACATAATGTTTCTGCCATCGTCTCTTATAACCAAAAAGAGCTTCTGGATATCAGGACAGCGACTACTCACCTCGTATTGGACAAAGATTTTTTCTTCAGCGAGGCGGCCGCAAAGGATATCCTACAGACACCCGACAAGGCCCAAATCCCCGTCATTCGCATGAGAAAGAGACGGAGATGTCGTGGACGTAGGTCGGGGTGCCTTGTAAGGATCCGACGGCGAGCGAGTAAACTGCCTCTTCCATCAATCCTATTAGCCAACGTTCAATCATTTGAGAATAAATTGGATGACCTAAGATTACGGTTATCCTACCAACGGGACATTAAAAACTGTAATATCTTATGTTTCACCGAGTCGTGGCTGAACGACGACAATGATAACATTCAGCTAGCGGGCTATACGCTACATCGGCAGGATAGAACGGCTGACTCCGGTAAGACAAGGGGTGGCGGTCTGTGTATATTTGTAAACAACAGCTGGTGCACAAAATCAAATACTAAGGAAGTCTCAAGGTTTTGCTCGCCTGAGGTAGAGTATCTTATGATAAGCTGTAGACCACACTATTTACCAAGAGAGTTTATCTATATTTTTCATAGCTGTCTATTTACCACCACAAACCGATGCTGGCACTAAGACGGCACTCAATGAGCTGTATAAGGCCATAAGTCAACAGGAAAACGCTCATCCAGAGGCAGTGCTCCTAGTGGCCGGGGACTTTAATGCAGGGAAACTTAAATCCGTTTTACCTAATTTCTACCAGCATGTTAAATGTGCAACCAGAGGAAAAAAAACTCTAGACCACCTTTACTCCACACACAGAGACGCATACAAAGCTCTCCCTCGCCCTCCATTTGGCAAATCTGACCATAATTATATCCTCCTGATTCCTGCTTATAAGCAAAAACTGAAGCAGGAAGCACCAGTGATTCGGTTAATAAAAAAGTGGTCAGATGACGCAGATGCTAAGCTACAGGACTGTTTTGCTAGCACAGACTGGAATATGTTCTGGGATTCTTCCGATGGCATTGAGGTGTACACCACATCAGTCACTGGCTTCATCAATAAGTGCATCGATGATGTCGTCCCCACAGTGACCGTACGTACATACCCCAACCAGAAGCCATGGATTACAGGAAACATCCGCACTGAGCTAAAGGGTAGAGCTGCCGCTTTCAAGGAGTGGGACTCTAACCCGGACGCTTATAAGAAATCCCGCTATGCCCTCCGACGAACCATCAAACAGGCAAAGAGTCAATACAGGTCTAAGATTGAATCATACTACACCGGCTCTGACGCTCGTCGGATGTGGCAGGGCTTGAAAACTATTAGACTACAAAGGGAAGCACAGCCGCGAGCTGCCCAGTGACACAAGACTTCCAAACGAGCTAAACCACTTCTATGCTCGCTTCGAGGCAAGCAACACTGAAGCATGCATGAGAGCACCAGCTGTTCCGGATGACTATGTGATCATGCTCTCTGTAGCCGATGTGAGTAAGACTTTTAAGCAGGTCAACATTCACAAGGCCGCAGGGCCAGACGGATTACCAGGACGTGTACTCCGAGCATGTGCTGACCAACTGGCAAGTGTTTTCACTGACATTTTCAACATGTCCCTGACTGAGTCTGTAATACCAACATGTTTCAAGCAGACCACCATAGACCCCGTGCCCAAGGACACTAAGATAACCTGCCTAAATGACTACTGACCCGTAGCACTGACGTCTGTAGCCATGAAGTGCTTTGAAAGGCTGGTCATGGCTCACATCAACACCATTATCCCAGAAACCCTAGAACCACTCCAATTTGCATACCAGCCCAACAGATCCACAGATGATGCAATCTCTATTGCACTCCACACTGCCCTTTCCCACCTGGACAAGAGGAACACCTACATGAGAATGCTATTCATTGACTACAGCTCAGCATTCAACACCATAGTGCCCTCAAAGCTCATCACTAAGCTAAGGATCCTGGGACTAAACACCTCCCTCTGCAACTGGATCCTGGACTTCCTGACGGGCCACCCCCAGGTGGTAAGGGTAGGTAACAACACATCTGCTACACTGATCCTCAACACGGAGGCCCCTCAGGGGTGCGTGCTCAGTCCCCTCCTGTACTCCCTGTTCACCCATGACTGCATGGCCAGGCACGACTCCAACACCGTCATTAAGTTTGCCGACGACACAACAGTGGTAGGCCTGATCACCGACAAGACAGCCTATAGGGAGGAGGTCAGAGACCTGGCCGTGTGGTGCCAGGATAACAACGTCTCCCTCAACGTGACCAAGACAAAGGAGATGATTGTGGACTACAGGGGAAAAAAAGAGGACTGAGCACGCCCCCATTCTCATCGACGGGGCTGTAGTGGAACAGGTTGAGAGCTTCAAGTTCCTTGGTGTCCACATCACCAACAAACTATCATGGTCCAAACAAACCAAGACAGTCGTGAAGAGGGCACGACAAAACCTTTTCCCCCTCAGGAGACTGAAAAGATTTGGCATGGGTCCTCAGATCCTCAAGAAATTCTACAGCTGCACCATCCAGTACATCACTGGGGCCGAGCTTCCTGCCATCCAGGACCTCTATACCAGGCGGTGTCAGAGGAAGGCCCTCAAAATTGTCAAAGACTCCAGCCACCCTAGTCATAGACTGTTCTCTCTGCTACCGCACGGCAAGCGGTACCGGAGTGCCAAGTCTAGGTCCAAAAGGCTTCTCAACAGCTTCTACCCCCAAGCCATAAGACTCCTGAACAGCTAATCATGGCTACCCGGACTATTTGCACTGCCCCCCCACCCCATCTTTTTACGCTGCTGCTACTCTGTTAATTATTTATGCATAGTCACTTTAACTCTACCCACATGTACATCTTACCTCAACTACCTCAACTAGCCGGTGCCCCCGCACATTGACTCTGCACCGGTACCCCCCTGTATATATAGCCTCCCTACTGTTATTTCCCATTGACTCTGTACCGGTACCCCCTGTATATATAGCCTCCCTACTGTTATTTCCCATTGACTCTGTACCGGTACCCCCCTGTATATATAGCCTCCCTACTGTTATTTCCCATTGACTCTGTACCGGTACCCCCCTGTATATATAGCCTCCCTACTGTTATTTCCCATTGACTCTGTACCGGTACCCCCCTGTATATATAGCCTCCCT
>NC_059219.1:10788113-10813113 GCF_020615455.1 Coregonus clupeaformis
ACAAGTTCCACAGACATGTGACTAACAGAAATTGAATAATGTGTCCCTGAACAAAGGGGGGGTCAAAATCAAAAGTAACTGTCAGTATCTGGTGTGGCCACCAGCTGCATTAAGTACTGCAGTGCATCTCCTCCTCATGGACTGCACCAGATTTGCCAGTTCTTGCTGTAAGATGTTACCCAACTCTTCCACCAAGGCACCTGCAAGTTCCCAGACATTTCTGGGGGGAATGGCACTAGCCCTCACCCTCCGATCCAACAGGTCCCAGACGTGCTCAATGGGTTTGAGATCCGGGCTCTTCGCTGGCCATGGCAGAACACTGACATTCCCGTCTTGCAGGAAATCACGCACAGAACGAGCTGTATGGCTGGTGGCATTGTCATGCTGGAGGGTCATGTCAGGATGAGCCTGCAGGAAGGGTACCACATGAGGGAGGAGGATGTCTTCCCTGTAACGCACAGCGTTGAGATTGCCTGCAATGACAACAAGCTCAGTCCGATGATGCTGTGACACACCGCTCCAGACCATGACGGACCCTCCCTCCACCTGCAAATCGATCCCGCTCCAGAGTTCAGGCCTCTGTGTAATGCTCATTCCTTCGACGATACAAACGCGAATCTGACCATCACCCCTGGTGAGACAAAACCGTGACACGTCAGTGAAGAGCACTTTTTGCCAGTCCCGTCTGGTCCAGCGACGGTGGGTTTGTGCCCATAGGCGACGTTGTTGCCGGTGATGACTGGTGAGGACCTGCCTTACAACAGGCCTACAAGCCCTCAGTCCAGCCTCTCTCAGCCTATTGCGGACAGTCTGAGCACTGATGGAGGGATTGTGCGTTCCTGGTGTAACTCGGGCAGTTGCTGTTGCCATCCTGTACCTGTCCCACAGGTGTGATGATCGGATGTACCGATTTTCAGAGTCAGTAGAAAGGCCTCTTTAGTGTCCTAAGTTTTCATAACAGTGACCTTAATTGCCTACCGTCTGTAAGCTGTTAGTGTCTTAACGACCGTTCCACAGGTGCATGTTCATTAATTGTTTATGGTTCATTAAACAAGCATGGGAAACAGTGTTTAAACCCTTTACAATGAAGATCTGTGAAGTTACTTGGATTTTTACAAATTATCTTTGAAAGACAGGGGCCTGAAAAAAGGGAAATTTCTTGTTTTGCTGAGTTTATATACACCTGTTCTGAAAGGCTTCAGAGTCTGCAACACCACTCAGCAAGGGGCACCACCAAGCAAGCGGCACCATGAAGACCAAGGAGCTCTCCAAACAGGTCAGGGACAAAGTTGTGGAGAAGTACAGATCAGGGTTGGGTTATAAAAAATATCCTAAACTTTGAACATCCCACAGAGCACCATTAAATCCATTATTAAAAAATTGAAAGAATATGGCACCACAACAAACCTGCCAAGAGAGGGCCACCCACCAAAACTCACAGACCAGGCAAGGAGGGCATTAATCAGAGGCAACAAAGAGACCAAAGATAACCCTGAAGGAGCTGCACATGGGGACAAAGTACATACTTTTTTGAGAAATGTCCTCTGGTCTGATGAAACAAAAATAGAACGGTTTGGCCATAATGACCATCGTTATGTTTGGAGGAAAAAGGGGATGCTTGCAAGCCGAAGAACACCATCCCAACCGTGAAGCACGGGGGTGGCAGCATCATGCTGTGGGGGTGCTTTGCTGCAGGAGGGACTGGTGCACTTCACAAAATAGATGGCATCATGAGGAAGGAAAATGTGGATATATTGAAGCAACATCTCAAGACATCAGTCAGGAAGTTAAAGCTTGGTCGCAAATGGGTCTTCCAAATGGACAATGACCCCAAGCATACTTCCAAAGTTGTGGCAAAATGGCTTAAGGACAACAAAGTCAAGGTATTGGAGTCGCCATCACAAAGCCCTGACCTCAATCCTATAGAAAATGTGTGGGCAGAACTGAAAAAGCGTGTGCGAGCAATGACTCGGTGAGTGGCCAATTGGTGAGTGACCAATGAGCGGTGACTGGGAATATGATTGAATATAAACAGTCCAGCTATGCCCTCCATAAGGCCATCAAACAGGCAAATCGTCAGTACAGTGACAAAGTGGAGTCGCAATTCAACGGCTCAAACACGAGACAGGCCACCCCCAGGTGGTGATGGTGAAGGCAACAACACCTCCACTACGCTGATCCTCAACACTGGGACCCCACGAGGGTGCGTTCTCAGCCCCCTCCTGTATTCCCTATTCCCCATGAATGCGTGGCCAAGCACGACCACAACTCAATCATCAGGTTCGCAGATGACACAACAGTAGTAGGCTTGATTACCAACAATGATGAGTCAGCCTACAGGGAGGAGGTGAGGGCCCTGGCGGAGTGGTGCCAGGAAAATAACCTCTCCCTCAACGTCAACAAAATGAAGGAGCTGATCATGGACTTCAGGAGACATCAGAGGGAGCAAGCCCCCATCCACGGGGCCGCAGTTGAGAAGGTGAAAAGCTTTAAGTTCCTCTGCTTACACATCACTGACAATCTGAAATGGTCCACCCACACAGACAGTGTGATGAAGGCAGCGCAAAAGCACCTCTTCAACCTCAGGAGGCTGAAGAAATTTGTCTTGGCACCTAAGACCCTCAAACTTTTACAGATACACCATTGAGAGCATCCTGTCGGTCTGTATCACCGCCTGATACGGCAACTGCACCGTCCGCAACCGCAGGGCTCTCCAGAGGGTGGTGCGGTCTGCCCAACACATCACTGGGGACACACTGCCTGCCCTTCAGGACATTAATGTCAGACTCCACAATCAATCGGCAGGTTGAACATGGTGAGATTGTAGACTCCTAAATTGATAGTGCAGTTTGTTTAGGTGATTTTACAGCTAACTACCTACTTCACATGCTGATATTGACTTCAGTATTGTGTGTAGCTACGTTTGCTAGCTAGCTACCTAGCTAGCTAGCCCATAGAGAGCAATGCATTGTGGGTTTTGTAGTCGATTTGAACTGCAACAGATTTTCACAACGGTTTTCATATGTTGCTACCAACCTTACTACACTGAACATGTAAAGTGTTGGTCCCATGTTTCATGAGCTAAAATAAAAAATTCCAGAAATGTTCCATACACACGAAAAGCTTATTTATCTCAAATTTTGTGAAGAAATTTGTTTACATCTCTGTTAGTGAGCATTTCGCCTTTGCCAAGATAATCCATCCACCTGACAGGTGTGGCATATCAAGAAGATGATTAAACAGCATGATCATTACACAGGTGCACCTTGTGCTGGGGACAATAAAAGGCCACTTTAAAGTGTGCAGTTTTGTCACACAACACAATGCCACAGATGTCTCAAGTTGAGGGAGTGTGCAATTGGCATGCTGACAGCAGGAATGTCCACCAGAGCTGTTGCCAGAGAATTTAATGTTAATTTCTCTCCCATTAGCTGCCTCCAACATCATTTTAGAGAATTTGCCAGTACGTCCAACCGTCCTCACAACCGCAGACCACGTGTAACCACGCCAGCTCAGGCCCTCCAAATCCGGCTTCTTCACCTGCGGGATTGTCTGAGGGGGGGTGAGGGGTGCTGTGGAGCATTACTGTCTGTAATAAATCCCTTGTGTGAGGAAGAACTCATTCCGATTGGCTGGGCCTGGCTCCCCAGTGGGTGGGCCTATGCCCTCCTAGGCCCACCCACGGCTGCACCACTGCCCAGTCATGTGAAATCCATAGATTAAGGCCTAATTTATTTATTACAATTGACTGATTTCCTTTTATGAACTGTAACTCAGTAAAATCTTAAAAATTGTTTCATTTACATTTTTGTTCAGTATATAAGGCCAAAATGAAACATTTGTTAACAAAAAATATTGTTCTCACATATTTTCTTGCCGAGTGGCGCAGTGGTGAAAGGTAGTGCATCGCAGTGCTAGCTGTGCCACTAGAGATCCTGGTTCGAATCCAGGATCTGTCGTAGCCGGCCGCGACCGGGAGACCCATGGGGCGGCGCACAATTGGCCCAGCGTCCTCCAGGGTAGGGGAGGGAATGGCCGGCAGGGATGTAGCTCAGTTGGTAGAGCATGGCGTTTGCAACGCCAGGGTTGTGGGTTCGATTCCCACGGGGGGCCAGTATGAAATGCACTCACTAACTGTAAGTCGCTCTGGATAAGAGCGTCTGCTAAATGACTAAAATGTAAATTTGTGTTATGTAACACTGTAAATGAATAAGAATTAGTGGTTTTGGGTGGATTTTTCCTTTAAGTTTAGTTTTGGCATCTTTTACTATCGGTTTTCTACTCCAGCATCAACCAGCTGAAAATACAATATTTTTGGTTTTGGAAAATATATTTCACAGCGGTTTAGATGGTACAATGATCCTCTACAATATAATTGCTTGTTTTGTCACAAACTGAAATTAAGTGAACCATCACAATTTTTGCAACCAGGAAATGGCAGCGCGATTTCTACATAGTCCATCTTTAACAACCCATGCTAGTCATATTAACAACCCATGCTAGTCATATTAACAACCCATGCTAGTCATATTAACAACCCATGCTAGTCATATTAACAACCCATGCTAGTCATATTAACAACCCATGCTAGTCATATTAACAACCCATGCTAGTCATATTAACAACCCATGCTAGTCATATTAACAACCCATGCTAGTTGTTGCATCTTTATTCCCCATCTTCAACTATTTCTAACAGAGATTTTAATCTCTGTCACATATGGACCTGATTGCAGCAGGTGTGCTGTTTAGAATGGTGTTTTCCAACGAATTGCATTAATGCCCTAATGGGTTATGCACCCAATGCATATGGGTCCGGTAAATGTCCGATTTATTCAAATGTTGCCGGTCACTTGTCCGAATCCCTGGTGTGTGTGTGTCTCACCATAATGTACGGCCCAAGCAGGGTTGACTGGGGGACAGCGCCGTAGAGAGTTCATCAACATGGACGCCATTTTATCTGTCAACACAAACAATGTTCTCCATTTCAATAGAGTAGGAAGTACAGTAATCCAGTATCTTGGACCTACAGCCGACATAAACACGACACATTGAAAATAACCTGACGCAGTAGCCTCTCTATACACTGGCGCATGTTGCGGTTAAAGCTACTTGGTAACTGTCGAGAACGGTGTTCTAGCCTGTAGTTTCTATAATGTGATGATGATATTACTGTGTTATAGATATAATTGTGATTATGATGACAGAGTGATTTAACCACTGAGGTATGGGATTTAAGCAGCTAGACTGAACAAGCCAGCCCCGCCCCCATCCCAGCGGTGACCCTTCACCCAGATCCCCCTCCAGAGAATGACAAGGGCAGAGTGTCTCTCTATAACCCTGTACACACCAACACTAGCGGGGCATCATTCATTCACAACCACCCAACATCACATAAAAAACACACAAAATACAGATTACGGTTAATTAGCTAGCTAACTAGCATAAATTACGTAGCTAGATAGTTAAATGAATCTAGCAAGTTCCTGGTAGCATGTGGCTGGGCAGACATTGTTACTACTTGTAGATAATTGTATCCCAATGTTGCATTAAAGTTTGTTAGTGTAACTAACATTCTTTACCTGTAACTTCAATCTATCTCCCGGCACAGCTGGTCTGTCGGTCTGTCGGTCTGTCACCCTGTCGGTCTGTCGCTCTGTCTGAATCAGCTGCTGATTACAAACCCGCTCGTGTTCTCAGGACCCAAAAAGGGTTTTGGTTGTCCTAAGAGAAGCCTGTTTTAAATTTAGAAAAATCATGAGGTATCAAAGCTATTTTTACCTTAAACAGGAGATAATATCATTAAATCTCACTAAATATGTACAAAAATGCTACTTTTTGACTAATTAACCGAAAATGAATTCATATTTTTTTACATATTTCTTAACGGCGATCTTTCGTATCTTCTCTAAATTGTAAACGGGTCCTTCTCACACTTGATACCACAGATAGAACAATGAGACAGATATTTCACCGGAAGTATAAATGTGAATCATCCGGTAGGCGTTTCCACTCACTACCAAATATGGTGATGAGAGGAAGCCCAGTGGCAGGCAGTGGGAGAAGATGGCGCAAGATGGAATTATCACCCTACTCCATCCACTATTTAAATATATTTATTCCTACTTCATGCCTGAAAGGATGGGACATCACCACTTAACACACACTGTAACTCTTCTGATGTCAAGTCTCGCACACGCAAATACCTCTCTGCAGCTGCCACCACAACCTACGTCATTTAGCAGACACTCTTATCCAGAGCGACTTACAAATTGGTGCATTCACCTTATAGCCAGGTATTCCTTAAAGAGGTGGGGTTTCAAGTGTCTCCGGAAGGTGGTGAGTGACTCCGCTGTCCTGGCGTCGTGAGGGAGCTTGTTCCACCATTGGGGTGCCAGAGCAGCGAACAGTTTTGACTGTGCATCCGCAGAGGTAGGGGGGCCAGCAGGCCAGAGGTGGATGAACGCAATGCCCTCGTTTGGGTGTAGGGACTGATCAGAGCCTGAAGGTACGGAGGTGCCGTTCCCCTCACAGCTCCGTAGGCAATCACCATTACATTTACATTTTTACATTTTAGTCATTTAGCAGACGCTCTTATCCAGAGCGACATACAGGAGCAATTAGGGTTAAGTGCCTTGCTCAAGGGCACATCAACAGATTTTTCACCAAGTCGGCTCGGGGATTAGAACCAGCGACCTTTCGGTTACTGGCACAACGCTCTTAACCACTAAGCTACCTGCCGCCCCTGGTCTTGTACCAGATGCGAGCTTCAACTGGAAGCCAGTGGAGTGTGCGGAGGAGCGGGGTGACATGAGAGAACTTGGGAAGGTTGAACACCAGACGGGCTGCGGCATTCTGGATGAGTTGTAGGGGTTTAATGGCACAGGCAGGGAGCCCAGCCAACAGCGAGTTGCAGTAATCCAGACGGGAGATGAAAAGTGCCTGGATTAGGACCTGTGCCGCTTCCTGTGTAAGGCAGGGTCGTACTCTCCAAATGTTGTAGAGCATGAACCTACAGGATCGGGTCACCGCCTTGATGTTAGCGGAGAACGACAGGGTGTTGTCCAGGGTCACGCCAAGGCTCTTCGCACTCTGGGAGGAGGACACAACGGAGTTGTCAACCGTGATGGCGAGATCCTGGAACGGGCAATCCTTCCCCGGGAGGAAGAGCAGCTCCGTCTTGTCGAGGTTCAGCTTGAGGTGGTGATCCGTCATCCACACTGATATGTCTGCCAGACATGCAGAGATGCGATTCGCCACCTGGTTATCAGAAAGGGGAAAGGAGAAGATTAGTTGTGTGTCGTCTGCGTAGCAATGATAGGAGAGGCCATGTGAGGATATGACAGAGCCAAGTGACTTGGTGTATAGCGAGAATAGGAGAGGGCCTAGAACTGAGCCCTGGGGGACACCAATGGTGAGAGCACGTGGTGCGGAGACAGATTCTCGCATCCACCACTTGATAGGAGCGACCGGTCAGGTAGGACGCAATCCAAGAGTGAGCCGCGCCGGAGATGCCCAGCTCGGAGAGGGTGGAGAGGAGGATCTGATGGTTCACAGTATCAAAGGCAGCAGACAGGTCTAGAAGGACAAGAGCAGAGGAGAGAGAGTTAGCTTTAGCAGTGCGGAGAGAATCCGTGACACAGAGAAGAGCAGTCTCAGTTGAATGACCAGTCTTGAAACCTGACTGGTTTGGATCAAGAAGGTCAATCTGAGAGAGATAGCAAGAGAGTTGGCTAAAGACGGCACGCTCAATAGTTTTGGAGAGAAAAGAAAGAGGGGATACTGGTCTGTAGTTGTTGACATCAGAGGGATCAAGTGTTGGTTTTTTGAGAAAGGGTGCAACTCTCGCTCTCTTGAAGACGGAAGGGACATAGCCAGCAGTCAAGGATGAGTTGATGAGCGAGGTGAGGTTAGGGATAACACTGTTATAGAGCCAGTTAGGGTTAGGGATAACACTGTTATAGAGCCAGTTAGGGTTAGGGATAACACTGTTATAGAGCCAGTTAGGGATAACACTGTGATAGAGCCAGTTAGGGTTAGGGATAACACTGTTATAGAGCCAGTTAGGGTTAGGAATAACACTGCTATAGAGCCAGTTAGGGATAACACTGTTATAGAGCCAGTTAGGTTTAGGGATAACACTGTTATAGATCCAGTTAGGGATAACACTGTTATAGAGCCAGTTAGGGATAACACTGTTATAGAGCCAGTTAGGGATAACACTGTTATAGAGCCAGTTAGGGATAACACTGTTATAGAGCCAGTTAGGGATAACACTGTTATAGAGCCAGTTAGGGTTAGGGATAACACTGTTATAGAGCCAGTTAGGGATAACACTGTTATAGAGCCAGTTAGGGATAACACTGTTATAGAGCCAGTTAGGGATAACACTGTTATAGAGCCAGTTAGGGATAACACTGTTATAGAGCCAGTTAGGGATAACACTGTTATAGAGCCAGTTAGGGTTAGGGAAAATACTGTTATAGAGTCAGTTAGGGATATGGATAACACTGTTATAGAGCCAGTTAGGGTTAGGGAAAATACTGTTATAGAGTCAGTTAGGGATATGGATAACACTGTTATAGAGCCAGTTAGGGTTAGGGATAACACTGTTATAGAGCCTGTTAGGGATAACACTGTTATAGAGCCAGTTAGGGTTAGGGATAACACTGTTATAGAGCCAGTTAGGGTTAGGGATAACACTGTTATAGAGCCGGTTAGGGATAACACTGTTATAGAGTCAGTTAGGGTTAGGAATAACACTGTTATAGAGCCAGTTAGGGATAACACTGTGATAGAGCCAGTTAGGGTTAGGGATAACACAGTTATAGAGCCAGTTAGGGATAACACTGTTATAGATCCAGTTAGGGATAACACTGTGATAGAGCCAGTTAGGGTTAGGGATAACACTGTTATAGAGCCAGTTAGGGTTAGGGATAACACTGTTATAGAGCCAGTTAGGGATAACACTGTGATAGAGCCAGTTAGGGTTAGGGATAACACTGTTATAGATCCAGTTAGGGATAACACTGTTATAGATCCAGTTAGGGATAACACTGTTATAGAGCCAGTTAGGGATAACACTGTTATAGAACCAGTTAGGGATAACACTGTTATAGAGCCAGTTAGGGATAACACTGTTATAGAGCCAGTTAGGGATAACACTGTTATAGAGCCAGTTAGGGATAACACTGTTATAGAGCCAGTTAGGGATAACACTGTTATAGAGCCAGTTAGGGTTAGGGAAAATACTGTTATAGAGCCAGTTAGGGTTAGGGATAACACTGTTATAGAGCCTGTTAGGGATAACACTGTTATAGAGCCAGTTAGGGTTAGGGATAACACTGTTATAGAGCCAGTTAGGGTTAGGGATAACACTGTTATAGAGCCAGTTAGGGTTAGGGATAACACTGTTATAGAGCCAGTTAGGGATAGGGATAACACTGTTATAGAGCCAGTTAGGGTTAGGGATAACACTGTTATAGAGTCAGTTAGGGTTAGGAATAACACAGTTATAGAGCCAGTTAGGGATAACACTGTTATAGATCCAGTTAGGGATAACACTGTTATAGAGCCAGTTAGGGTTAGGGATAACACTGTTATAGAGCCAGTTAGGGATAACACTGTTATAGAGCCAGTTAGGTTTATGGATAACACAGTTATAGAGCCAGTTAGGGATAACACTGTTATAGATCCAGTTAGGGATAACACTGTTATAGAGCCAGTTAGGGATAACACTGTTATAGAGCCAGTTAGGGTTAGGGATAACACTGTTATAGAGCCAGTTAGGGATAACACTGTGATAGAGCCAGTTAGGGTTAGGGATAACACAGTTATAGAGCCAGTTAGGGATAACACTGTTATAGATCCAGTTAGGGATAACACTGTTATAGAGCCAGTTAGGGATAACACTGTTATAGAGCCAGTTAGGGTTAGGGATAACACTGTTATAGAGCCAGTTAGGGTTAGGGATAACACTGTTATAGAGACAGTTAGGGTGATTAATAACACTGTTATAGAGCCAGTTAGGGTTAGGGATAACACTGTTATAGAGTCAGTTAGGGTTAGGGATAACACTGTTATAGAGTCAGTTAGGGTTAGGGATAACACTGTTATAGAGCCAGTTAGGGATAACACTGTGATAGAGCCAGTTAGGGTTAGGGATAACACTGTTATAGAGCCAGTTAGGGTTAGGGATAACACAGTTATAGAGCCAGTTAGGGATAACACTGTTATAGATCCAGTTAGGGATAACACTGTTATAGAGCCAGTTAGGGATAACACTGTTATAGAGCCAGTTAGGGTTAGGGATAACACTGTTATAGAGCCAGTTAGGGATAACACTGTTATAGAGCCAGTTAGGGATAACACTGTTATAGAGCCAGTTAGGGATAACACTGTTATAGAGCCAGTTAGAGATAACACTGTGATAGAGCCAGTTAGGGTTAGGGATAACACAGTTATAGAGCCAGTTAGGGATAACACTGTTATAGATCCAGTTAGGGATAACACTGTTATAGAGCCAGTTAGGGATAACACTGTTATAAAGCCAGTTAGGGTTAGGAATAACACTGTTATAGAGCCAGTTAGGGTTAGGGATAACACTGTTATAGAGCCAGTTAGGGTTATTAATAACACTGTTATAGAGCCAGTTAGGGTTAGGGATAATACTGTTATAGAGCCAGTTAGGGTTAGGGATAACACTGTTATAGAGCCAGTTAGGGTTAGGAATAACACTGTTATAGAGCCAGTTAGGGATAACACTGTTATAGAGCCAGTTAGGGATAACACTGTTATAGAGCCAGTTAGGGACAACACTGTTATAGAGCCAGTTAGGGTTAGGGATAACACTGTTATAGAGCCAGTTAGGGTTAGGGATAACACTGTTATAGAGCCAGTTAGGGTTAGGGATAACACTGTTATAGAGCCAGTTAGGGTTAGGGATAACACTGTTATAGAGCCAGTTAGGGTTATTAATAACACTGTTATAGAGCCAGTTAGGGTTAGGGATAACACTGTTATAGAGCCAGTTAGGATTAGGGATAACACTGTTATAGAGCCAGTTAGGGTTAGGGATAACACTGTTATAGAGCCAGTTAGGGTTAGGGATAACACTGTTATAGAGCCAGTTAGGGATAACACTGTTATAGAGCCAGTCAGGGTTAGGGACACTGTTATAGAGCCAGTTAGGGTTAGGGATAACACTGTTATAGAGCCAGTTAGGGTTAGGGATAACACTGTTATAGAGCCAGTTAGGGTTAGGGATAACACTGTTATAGAGCCAGTTAGGGTTAGGGATAACACTGTTATAGAGCCAGTTAGGGTTAGGAATAACACTGTTATAGAGCCAGTTAGGGATAACACTGTTATAGAGCCAGTTAGGGATAACACTGTTATAGATCCAGTTAGGGATAACACTGTTATAGAGCCAGTTAGGGATAACACTGTTATAGAGCCAGTCAGGGTTAGGGACACTGTTATAGAGCCAGTTAGGGTTAGGGATAACCCTGTTATAGAGCCAGTTATGGTTAGAGATAACACTGTTATAGAGCCAGTTAGGGTTAGGGAGAACACTGTTATAGAGCCAGTTAGGGTTAGGGATAACACTGTGATAGAGCCAGTTAGGGTTAAGGATAACACTGTTATAGAGCCAGTTAGGGATAACACTGTTATAGAGCCAGTTAGGGTTAGGGATAACACTGTTATAGAGCCAGTTAGAGTTAGGGAAAACACTGTTATAGAGCCAGTTAGGGTTAGGGATAACACTGTTATAGAGCCAGTTAGGGTTAGGGATAACACTGTTATAGAGTCAGTTAGGGTTAGGGATAACACTGTTATAGAGCCAGTTAGGGATAACACTGTGATAGAGCCAGTTAGGGTTAGGGATAACACTGTTATAGAGCCAGTTAGGGTTAGGGATAACACTGTTATAGAGTCAGTTAGGGTTAGGGATAACACTGTTATAGAGCCAGTTAGGGATAACACTGTGATAGAGCCAGTTAGGGTTAGGGATAACACTGTTATAGAGTCAGTTAGGGTTAGGGATAACACTGTTATAGAGCCAGTTAGGGATAACACTGTGATAGAGCCAGTTAGGGTTAGGGATAACACTGTTATAGAGCCAGTTAGGGATAACACTGTTATAGAGCCAGTTACGGATAACACTGTTATAGAGCCAGTTAGGGATAACACTGTTATAGAGCCTGTTAGGGATAACATTTTTATAGAGACAGTTAGGGTTAGGCAGAACTTTTTGAGGATCTGAGGACCATGCCAAATGTTTTCAGTCTCCTGAGGGGGAATTGGCTTTGTCGTGCTCTCTTCACGACTGTCTTGGTGTGTTTGGACCATGATAGTTCGTTGGTGATGTGGACACCAAGGAACTTGAAGCTCTCAACCTGTTCCACTACAGCCCCGTCGATGAGAATGGGGGCATGCTCAGTCCTCTTTTTTTTCCTGTAGTCCACAATCATCTCGTTTGTCTTGGTCACGTTGAGGGAGAGGTTGTTATCCTGGCACCACACGGCTAGGTCTCTGACCTCCTCCCTATAGGCTGTCTCATCGTTGTCGGTGATCAGGCCTACCACTGTTGTGTCATCTGCAAACTTAATGATGGTGTTGGAGTCGTGCCGGTGAACAGGGAGTAGAGGTGGGGACTGAGCACGCACCCCTGAGGGGACCCCGTCTTGAGGATCAGCGTGGCAGATGTGTTGTTACCTACCCTTACCACCTGGGGGCGGCCCGTCAGGAAGTCCAGGATCCAGTTGCAGAGGGAGGTGTTTAGTCCCAGGATCCTTAGCTTAGTGATGAGCTTTGAGGGCACTATGGTGTTGAACGCTGAGCTGTAGTCAATGAATAGCATTCTCACTTAGGTGTTCCGCTTGTCCAGGTGGGAAATGGCAGTGTGGAGTGCAATAGAGATTGCATCATCTGTGGATCTGTTGGGGCGGTATGCAAATTGGAGTGGGTCTAGGGTTTCTGGGATAATGCTGTTGATGTGAGCCATGACCAGCCTTTCAAAGCACTTCATGGCTACAGACGTCAGTGCTACGGGTCCGTAGTCTTTTAGGCAGGTTATCTTAGTGTCCTTGGGCACGGGGTCTATGGTGGTCTGCTTGAAACATGGTGGTATTACAGATTCAGTCAGGGACATGTTGAAAATGTTGTTGAAGACATTTGTCAGTTGGTCAGCACATGCTCGGAGTACACGTCCTGGTAATCCGTCTGGCCCTGCGGCCTTGTGAATGTTGACCTGCTTAAAAGTCTTACTCACATCGGCTACGGAGAGCATGATCACATAGTCATCCGGAACAGCTGGTGCTCTCATGCATTCTTCAGTGTTGCTTGCCTCGAAGCGAGCATAGAAGTGGTTTAGCTCGTTTGGAAGTCTTGTGTCACTGGGCAGCTCGCGGCTGTGCTTCCCTTTGTAGTCTGTAATAGTTTTCAAGCCCTGCCACATCCGATTAGCATCAGAGCCGGTGTAGTACGATTCAATCTTAGTCCTGTATTGACTCTTTGCCTGTTTGATGGTTCGTCGGAGGGCATAGCGGGATTTCTTATAAGCGTCCGGGTTAAGCGGCAGCTCCCCTTTAGCTCAGTGCGGATGTTGCCTATAATCCATGGCTTCTGGTTGGGGTGTGTACGTACGGTCACTGTGGGGACGACGTCATCAATGCACTTATTGATGAAGTCAGTGACTGATGTGGTGTACTCCTCAATGCCATCGGAAGAATCCCGGAACATATTCCAGTCTGTGCTAGCAAAACAGTCCTGTAGCTTAGCATCTGCGTCATCTGACCACTTTTTTATTAACCGAGTCACTGGTGCTTCCTGCTTTAGTTTTTGCTTATAAGCAGGAATCAGGAGGATAGAGTTATGGTCAGATTTGCCAAATGGAGGGCGAGGGAGAGCTTTGTATGCGTCTCTGTGTGTGGAGTAAAGGTGGTCTAGAGTTTTTTTCCTCTGGTTGCACATTTAACATGCTGGTAGAAATTAGGTAGAACGGATTTAAGTTTCCCTGCATTAAAGTCCCCGGCCACTAGGAGCGCTGCCTCTGGATGAGCGTTTTCCTGTTTAGTTATGGCCTTATACAGCTCATTGAGTGCAATCTTAATGCCAGCATTGGTTTGTGGTGGTAAATAGACACCTATGAAAAATATAGATGAAAACTCTCTTGGTAAATAGTGTGGTATCATAAGATACTCTACCTCAGGCGAGCAAAACCTCGAGACTTCCTTAGTATTTGATTTTGTGCACCAGCTGTTGTTTACAAATATACACAGACCTCCACCCCTTGTCTTACCGGAGTCAGCCGTTCTATCCTGCCGATGTGGCGTATAGCCCGCTAGCTGTATGTTGTCCATGTCATCGTTCAGCCACGACTCGGTGAAACATAAGATATTACAGTTTATAATGTCCCGTTGGTAGGATAACCATAATCTTAGGTCATCCAATTTGTTCTCCAATGATTGAAGATTGGCTAATAGGATTGATGGAAGAGGCAGTTTACTCGCTCGCCGTCGGATCCTTACAAGGCACCCCGACCTACGTCCACGATATCTCCGTCTCTTTCTCATGCGAATGACGGGGATTTGGGCCTTGTCAGGTGTCTGTAGGATCATGTAGTTACCAAAAAAGTGTAAAACAACTCAAAATATATTCTATATTTGAGATTCTTCAAATAGCCATCCTTTGCCTTGATAACAGCTTTGCACACTCTTGGCATTCTCTCAACCAGCTTCACCTGGAATGCTTTTCCAACAGTCTTGAAGGAGTTCCCACATATGCTGAGCACTTGTTGGATGCTTTTCCTTCACTCTGCGGTCCAACTCATCCCAAACCATCTCAATTGGGTTGAGGTCGGGTGATTGTGGAGGCCAGGTCATCTGATGCAGCACTCCATCACTCTCCTTCTTGGTCAAATAGCCCTTACACAACCTGGAGGTGTGTTGGGTCATTGTCCTGTTGAAAAACAAATGATAGTCCAACTAAGCACAAAAAAGATGGGATCGTGTATCGCTGCAGAATGCATTGGTAGCCATGCTGGTTAAGTGTGCCTTGAATTCTAAATAAATCACAGACAGTGTCACCAGCAAAGCAGCCCCACACCACCTCCTCCATGCTTCACGGTGGGAACCACACATGCAGAGATCATCCATTCACCTACTTTGCGTCTCACAAAGACACAGCGGTTGGAACCAAAAATCTCAAATTTGGACTCATCAGACCAAAAGACAGATTTCCACCGGTCTAATGTCCATTGCTCGTGTTTCTTGGCCCAAGCAAGTCTCTTCTTCTTATTGGTGTCCTTTAGTAGTGGTTTCTTTGCAGCAATTCGACCATGAAGACACTTTTCTCCATGTATATCAATGATGTCGCTCTTGCTGCTGGTGACTCTCAGATCCACCTCTACGCAGACGACACCATTTTGTATACATCTGGCCCTTCATTGGACACTGTGTTAACAAACCTCCAAACGAGCTTCAATGCCATACAACAATCCTTCAGTAGCCTCCAACTGCTCTTAAACACTAGTAAAACTAAATGCATGCTTTTCAATCGAACGCTGCTGGCACCCGCCCACCCGACTAGAATCACCACTCTCGACGGGTCTGACCTAGAGTATGTGGACAACTACAAATACCTAGGTGTCTGGTTAGACTGTAAACTCAACTTCCAGACTCACATAAAGAATCTCCAATCCAAAGTTAAATCTAGAATCGGCTTCCTATTTCGCAACAAAGCCTCCTTCACTCATGCTGCCAAACATGCCCTCGTAAAACTGACTATCCTACCGATCCTTGACTTCGGCGATGTCATTTACAAAATAGCCTCCAACACTCTACTCAGCAAATTGGATGTAGTCTATCACAGTGCCATCCGTTTTGTCTCCAAAGCCCCATACACTACCCACCACTGTGACCTGTACGCTCTTGTTGGCTGGTCCTCACTACATGTTCGTCGTCAAACCCACTGGCTCCAGGCCATCTATAAATCACTGCTAGGCAAATCCCCGCCTTATCTTAGCTCATTGGTCACCATAGCAGCACCCACCCGTAGTCTGCGCTCCAGCAGGTATATCTCACTGGTCATTCCCAAAGCCAACACCTCCTTTGGCCGCCATTCCTTCCAGTTCTCTGCTGCCAATGACTGGAACGAATTGCAAAAATCTCTGAAGCTGGAGACTCTTATCTCCCTCAATAACTTTAAGCATCAGTTGTCAGAGCACCTTACCGATCACTGCACCTGTACACAGCCCATCTGAAATTAGCCCACCCAACTACCTCATCCCTATATTGTTATTTATTTTGCTCATTTGCACCCCAGTATCTCTATTTGCACATAATATCTTGCACATCTAGCATTCCAGTGTTAATACTATTGTAATTATTCTGCACTATAGCCTATTTATTGCCTTACCTCCATAACTTGCTACATTTGCACACACTGTATATATATTTTCTGTTGTATTTCTGACTTTATGTTTTTTACCCCATATGTAACTCTGTGTTGTTGTTTTATTGCACTGCTTTGCTTTATCTTGGCCAGGTCGCAGTTGTAAATGAGAACCTGTTCTCAACTGGCTTACCTGGTTAAATAAAGGTGAAATAAAAAAAAATAAAAAAAAATGAAGGCCAGATTCACGCATTTTCCTCTGAACAGTTGATGTTGAGATGTGTCTGTGACTTGAACTCTGTGAAGCATTTATTTAGGCTGCAATTTCTGAGGCTGGTAACTCTAATGAACTTATCCTCTGCAGCAGAGGTAACTCTGGGTCTTCCTTTCCTGTGGCGGTCCTCATGAAAGCCAGTTTCATCATAGCGCTTGATGGTTTTTACGACTGCACTTGAAGAAACTTTCAAACTTCTTGAAATGTTCCGTATTGACTGACCTTCATGTCTTATAGTAATGATGGACTGTCATTGTAACACTCTGGCTCCAGGGACTCTGATTGTTGAGCCAGGGTTGTTATTTTCATTTAGGGTGTATTTTGTTTTGTTGGGTTTTGGTTTTGTATTTCTAGGTTTGCCTTTCTGTTGGTTGTATTTCTAGGTTTGGTCTATGACTCCCAATCGGAGGTAACGAGTGTCAGCTGTCGGCTCGTTATCTCTGATTGGGAGCCATATTTATTCTGAATGTTTTCCTGTGGGAATTGTGGGTTTTTGTTTCCGTTTCAGTCGTGTCACTGAGGACTTCATGATCGTGGTTTATTGTTTTTATCGTGGTTTCTTTAATAATAAAGTCTACGATGTTCGCTCAACACGCTGCGCTTTGGTCTGCTCCTTTCTACGATCGTGACAGAAAAACCCACCAAAGAAAGACCAAGCAGCGTGTCCAGGAGCAAGGAGACTGGACATGGGAGGAGGCGCCTGGTAAGGAGATCGAGAGGCTGGCGATGGCCCAGGTGGGCAAATCGTGGTCCTGGGAGGACATGCTCGGAGGCAAGGGACCTTGGGGAAGGATCAAGGCCCTGGCGAGAGAGGAGCAACGGCGGCAGCAGGGCCATCGTCGGAGGGTCGTGAGTCAACCCCAGAAATTTTTTAGGGGGGGGCACACGGCATGGACGACGGGGCTGACGGAGGAGAAAAGGGGGAGTATCCAGGAGGCCACCAGGCCAGGGGTACACCGCCCTGTACGTCCTGTGCTGATGCCTCACACAGAGTGTGTGAGGGTAGGCATTCAGCCAGGACGGGTGGTGGCCGCTGTTCACTCCAGGCCTCCTGTCCGTCTCCACAGCCCGGTCCGGCCTGTTCCTGCCACCCGCACCAAGACTACGGTGCGCGTCGCCAGCCCGACCCGGCCTGTTCCTGCCACCCGCACCAAGACTACGGTGCGCGTCGCCAGCCCGGTCCGGCCTGTTCCTGCCACCCGCACCAAGTCTACGGTGCGCGTCGCCAGCCCGACCCGGCCTGTTCCTGCCACCCGCACCAAGACTACGGTGCGCGTCGCCAGCCCGGTCCGGCCTGTTCCTGCCACCCGCACCAAGTCTACGGTGCGCGTCGCCAGCCCGACCCGGCCTGTTCCTGCCACCCGCACCAAGACTACGGTGCGCGTCGCCAGCCCGGTCCGGCCTGTTCCGGCCACCCGCACCAAGACTACGGTGCGCGTCGCCAGCCCGACCCGGCCTGTTCCTGCCACCCGCACCAAGTCTACGGTGCGCGTCGCCAGCCCGGTCCGGCCTGTTCCGGCCACCCGCACCAAGACTACGGTGCGCGGTCGCCAGCCCGGTCAGGCCTGTTCCGGCCACCCGCACCAAGTCTACGGTGCGCCTCAGACGGCCAGAGTCTGCCGTCTGCCCAACGGGGCCTGAACTGCCCGTCTGCCCAAAGCCTGCAAAGCCGCCCGTCTGCCATGAGCCATCAGAGCCGTCCGCCAGACCAGAGCCGCTAGAGCCTTCCGCCAGACAGGATCAGCCAGAGCCTTCCGCCAGACAGGATCAGCCAGAGCCTCCTGCCAGACAGGATCAGCCAGAGCCTTCTGCCAGACAGGATCAGCCAGAGCCTTCTGCCAGACAGGATCAGCCAGAGCCTTCCGCCAGCCATGAGCAGCCAGATCCGTCGGCCAGCCATGAGCAGCCAGATCCGTCGGCCAGCCATGAGCAGCCAGATCCGTCGGCCAGCCATGAGCAGCCAGATCCGTCAGCCAGCCATGAGCAGCCAGATCCTTCAGCCTGCCATGAGCCGTCCAGCCAGGTGCTGTCCCTTAGCCCGGTGCTGCCCCTAAATCCAGGTGGAGTAAGTTGGAGGGTGGTCATGTGGAGGAGGCTAGGGAAGCGGGTAGTGACTAAGGTGGGATGGGGACCACGACCAGGGGCAGAACCGCCACCGTGGACAGACGCCCACCCAGACCCTCCCCGAGACTGATGCTGGTGCGCCCGGAGTGCGCACCTTTAGGGGGGGGTACTGTAACACTCTGGCTCCAGGGACTCTGATTGTTGAGCCAGGGTTGTTATTTTCATTTAGGGTGTATTTTGTTTTGTTGGGTTTTGGTTTTGTATTTCTAGGTTTGCCTTTCTGTTGGTTGTATTTCTAGGTTTGGTCTATGACTCCCAATCGGAGGTAACGAGTGTCAGCTGTCGGCTCGTTATCTCTGATTGGGAGCCATATTTATTCTGAATGTTTTCCTGTGGGAATTGTGGGTTTTTGTTTCCGTTTCAGTCGTGTCACTGAGGACTTCATGATCGTGGTTTATTGTTTTTATCGTGGTTTCTTTAATAATAAAGTCTACGATGTTCGCTCAACACGCTGCGCTTTGGTCTGCTCCTTTCTACGATCGTGACAGTCATTTGTCTTTGCTTATTTGAGCTGTTCTTGCCATAATATGGACTTGGTCTTTTACCAAATAGGGCTATCTTCTGTATACCCCCCCACCTTGTCACAACACAACTGATTGGCTCAAATGCATTAAGAAGGAAAGAAATTCCACAAATTAACTTTTAAGAAGGCACATCTGTTAATTGAAATGCATTCCAGATGACTACCTCATGAAGCTGGTTGAGAGAATGCCAAGAGTGTGCAAAGCTGTCATCAAGGCAAAGGGTGGCTACACGTTTTTGGTTACTACATAATTCCATGTGTTATTTCATAGTTTTTATTCTACAATGTAGAAAATAGTAAAAATTAAGAAAAACCCTTGAATGAGTAGGTGTGTCCAAACTTTTGACTGGTACTGTATGTAAATTAGATACTCCTGTATTTCATTTTTTTTATAAATTAGCAAATATTTCTAAAAACATGTTTTCACTTTGTCATTGTGGGGTATTGTGTGTACATGGGTGAGAAGAAAAAATCGATTTAATCCATTTTGAATTCACGCTGTAACACAAAATGTGGAATAAGTCAAGCGGTATGAATACTTTCTGAAAGAACTGTAATTACTATATAAACACTACAGCATTGGAAATCAGGGGTGGGGCCTAAGAAGTTGGATGCCTTGACGACGGGCTTTGGTTTCCCGGTGGTTATGGCAACCCATTGATGTGGCAGCTCAGGTAGGTGCTGATGCATTATATGACTGCTGGGTGGGGTGTGGGCGGGGCTGTTATCTGATTTCATTCGTCAGTCAATCAGTGTGTGTGTGTGTAGCAAAATGTCTTGACAAGGAAAACAAAATAAATTCTGAAAGTAAAAATGCTGTTTGGGGTTATGGTAAGGGTTAGGTGATCAGAAAAATAGAATAAAACAATGTGTAACAACAATGTGGTATAAAGTCAAAGGGTAAGAATATATTTTATGAAGGCACTGTATGTTAGACAAAACCATATTTTGTCAACATTAAGAAATATGTTAAGACATCTTGTTTTAGCATTACCAAGATTGATATCATTTGCAGACAGTTAACTGTCATTAGTAGGGGCCTACTGATAGACTATGTACCTAATATCTTAAATGTTACTTTTATTCAGTTACCCATGGAGTTCATGGGGGATCAGAAAGAGAGAATGGATCATGTCTCTGATAGGCCAGCCATCACCACCTTCATCTTAAGATGTCTCGAAACATCTTGAAACAAAGTTCATATACTGTTAACAGGTGAACAGGTTAACAGGTGAACAGGTTAACAGGTTAACAGGTGAACAGGTGAACAGGTTAACAGGTGAACAGGTGACTGCAATTCTGGTATTTTCTGTTGTGATGTCACGAGAGGCTACACAGCTTTCAGCGGGATTGCTCAAGTAGTGCAAGGAGACCAGGTTCAACCAAAACAAGGATTTTATTAAAGGTCTTGGGAAACTAACGAAAGTATAACACAACTCTGTTCTCTGGTGGCTCTTTAAGGGTTAACAGTTCAGGGATGTCTCTTCCACATCCAAAATCATAACTCTCCCTCGCTCAAATAACTTTTCCCCAGTCTTACTGTATTCCCCGTTGCAGCTAGTGGCCAACCCAGCAAAACGTCCTTCCAAAATCCCCACACGTATTTCCACAGGTGCATATATCCAAAGGTGAGTATTTCCCAAAGGTAAGTATCTCCAAATCCTTATATTCCTCATGGAAGTGGACGTGCAGCACTCTTGTCCTCCAGAGAGCCCAGGTTGGAGACTGTGTCTCTTCCCTTCAACAAACCTTCAGCTCATCAGCTCCTGATTGGTTTCAGCTGCGTGGGAAGATTGGCCATAGAGGGTTGGAGTTCCCGACCATACCAGCAGATGGAGCCATAGCTGTCTGGGTTTGCAGCCACCTCAGGGGGATGTAACGTCCCTCCAGGACACAGCCTCTCGTGACATCACACTGTGCAGATGTATTAATTAGAGAATGATTCAAAATGTCACATGAAATATATCATCTAAATAAATTGTAGATAAATGGTGCATTTATTGATTTATTTTTGTTTTATTGATAAGGGATGCCAACTGCACATGCTGCTCAGTAGACTGGAATGATCTGAGCGCTGACCTCTATACATGGATGGACTGATGATGATGATGAGATGACTGGATGATTATATCTGCTATTTGTTTTCACAAAGTCTGATGAGGTAAGATATGACTGGATGATTATACAGTGGCTTGCGGAAGTATTCACCCCCCTTGGCATTTTTCCTATTTTGTTGCCTTACAACCTGGAAATAAAATGGATTTTTTGGGGGTTTGTATCATTTGATTTACACAACATGCCTACCACTTTGAATAAATATTTTTTATTGTGAAACAAACAAGAAACAAGACAAAAAAACAGAAAACCTGACCGTGCATAACTATTCACCCCCCCCAAAGTCAATACTTTGTAGAGCCACCTTTTGCAGCAATTGCAGCTGCAAGTCTCTTGGGGTATGTCTCTATAAGCTTGGCACATCTAGCCACTGGGATTTTTGCAAAACTGCTCCAGCTCCTTCAAGTTGGATGGGATCCGCTGGTGTACAGCAATCTTTAAGTCATACCACAGATTCTCAATTGGATTGAGGTCCGGGCTTTGACTAGGCCATTGCAAGACATTTAAATGTTTCCCCTTAAACCACTCGAGTGTTGCTTTAGCAGTATGCTTTGGGTCATTGTCCTGCTGGAAGGTGAACCTCCATCCCAGTCTCAAATCTCTGGAAGACTGAAACAGGTTTCCCTCAAGAATTTCCCTGTATTTAGCGCCATTCACCATTCCTTTCATTCTGACCAGCTTCCCAGTCCCTGCCGATGAAAAACATCCCCACAGCATTATGCTGCCACCACCATGCTTCACTGTGGGGATGGTGTTCTCGGGGTGATGAGAAGTGTTGGGTTTGCGCCAGACATTTTCCTTGATGACCAAAAGGCTCAATTTGAGTCTCATCTGACCAGAGAACCTTCTTCCATATGTTTGGGGAGTCTCCCACATGCCGTTTGGCGAACACCAAACGTGTTTGCTTATTTTTTTCTTTAAGCAATGGCTTTTTTCTGGCCAGTCTTCCGTAAAGCCCAGCTCTGTGGAGTGTACGGCTTAAAGTGGTCCTATGGACAGATACTCCAATCTCCACTGTGGAGCTTTGCAGCTCCTTCAGGGTTATCTTTGGTCTCTCTGTTGCCTCTCTGATTAACGCCATCCTTGCCTGGTCCGTGAGTTTTGGTGGGCGGCCCTCTCTTGGCAGGTTTGTTGTGGTGCCATATTCTTTCAATTTTTTAATAATGGATTTAATGGTGCTCTGTGGGATGTTCAAAGTTTCTGATATTATTTTATAACCCAACCCTGATCTGTACTTCTCCACAACTTTGTCCCTGACCTGTTTGGAGAGCTCCTTGGTCTTCATGGTGCCGCTTGCTTGGTGGTGCCCCTTGCTTAGTGGTGTTGCAGACTCTGGGGCTTTTCAGAACAGGTGTATATATACTGAGATCATGTGACACTTAGATTTATTTTTTAGATTATCTTGAAATACGTTTTTTCTTTTTTTTCACTTCACCAATTTCGACTATTTTGTGTATGTCCATTACATGAAATCCAAATAAAAATCCATTTAAATTACAGGTTGTAATGCAACAAAATAGGAAAAACGCCAAAGGGGATGAATACTTTTGCAAGGCACTGTATCTGCTATTTGTTTTTACATGGAGAGTCTGATGAGATAAATTATGACTGGATGATTATATCTGCTATCTGTTTTCAATAAATCTTGATTTCTTTCATTTGTGTGCAGTACAATTTCTGCTATGAATGTGCATGAGCGTTCTAGACTGAATTATTAGTATTACTAACAAATAAAACATGAAAACAACAATTATAAAAATGCTAAGACTGATGTCTCAAGACATGGCATTTCCAAGACGACTTCATTTTCTTCGAGAGGTCTTCATTTTTGTCTGAAGACATGGTGACGGAATTATGATGGCATTATGATGGTATGAACACTCATTAGAAGAGGTTGCAGGGAAAGGAGGAGAGCGGTAGGGTGAGAGGAGGAACAGAGGAGAAAAGTGATGACATGGACAGTAAGTTAATATACTGAACAAAAATATAAACGCAACATGTAAAGTGTTGGTCACATGTTTTATGAGTTGAAATAAAAAATCCCAGATATTTTCCATAAGCACGAAAAGCTTATTTCTCTCAAATGTTGGGCACTAATTTCTTTATATCCCTGTTAGTGAGCATTTCTCCTTTTCCAAGTTAATCCGTTCAGCTGACAGGTGTGACATATCAAGAAGCTGATTAAAACTGCATGATCATTACACAGGTGCACTCTAAAATATGCAGTTTTGTCACACAACACAATGCCACAGATGTCTCAAGTTGAGGGAGCGTGCAATGGGCATGCTGACTGCCGGAATGTCCACCAGAACTGTTGCCTGAGAAGTTAGTTATTTTCTCTACCATAAGCCGCCTCCAAAGTCGTTTTAAAGAATTTGGAAGTACGTCCAACCGGCCTCACAAGCGCAGACCACGTGTAACCACGCCAGCCCAGGAGCTCCACATCCAGCTTCTTCACCTGCGGGATCGTCTGTGAGGAGGGGGTGCTGAGGAGTATTTCTGTCTATAAAAAAGCCCTTTTGTGGAGGAAAACTAATTCTGATTGGCTGAGCCTGGCTCCACCCATGGCTGCACCCCTGCCCAGTCATTTGAAATTCATAGATTAGGGCCTAATTTATTTATTTCAATTGACTGATTTCCTTATATAAACTGTATACATAAAGGTCTCCCTCTGCTGGCCACACACTAAGCAGCATGGTAAAGGGCTCCCTCTGCTGGTCACACACTGAGCAGCATGGTAAAGGGCTCCCTCTGCTGGTCACACACTAAGCAGCATGGTAAAGGGCTCCCTCTGCTGGTCACACACTAAGCAGCATGGTAAAGGGCTCCCTATGCTGGTCACACACTAAGCAGCATGGTAAAGGGCTCACTCTGCTGGTCACACACTGAGCAGCATGGTAAAGGGCTCCCTCTGCTGGTCACACACTAAGCAGCATGGTAAAGGGCTCCCTCTGCTGGTCACACACTAAGCAGCATGGTAAAGGGCTCCCTATGCTGGTCACACACTAAGCAGAATGGTAAAGAACAGAAGACACCAGAGATATAACTTAAACAAGCTTATTTTTAATGGAGCTGCAAAACTGTTTGAATTTCCTTGAGAACTGTCCATCTCTTACATACAGGGGTAGCGGTTAAGAGCGTTGAGCCAGTAACCGAAAGGTCGCTGGTTCGAATCCACGAGCCGACTAGGTGAAAAATCTGTCAATGTGCTCTTGAGCAAGGCACTTAACCCTAATTGCTCCTGTAAGTCACTCTGGATAAGAGAGTAATGCTAAAGGAGTATAATGTAAAATACAGAGTGAACGTTCCAACGTTACAGAAACATAGCAACATGCAGACATGTTTTAACCCAAAAAAGGACAATAAATCAAAATGTAAAACATTCCCCCATCGTTAAGCAGACATCCTTACAAGGTGTTCTCTGGTTGGTGTGGAAATGCAAACCTTTCTGCTTGGCCTCGCCGTGGAAACCAGAATATTAAACTTTTAATTTAATTGGGTGGGTGAGGCTCCACCCGTCTTCCATATAAGGCACAGAACAAAATGAACCCCATCTGTTACTTGTTTACA